>NC_136514.1:12373690-12513690 GCF_053919585.1 Euprymna scolopes | reverse complement strand
TTAGGAGGTCATCCTTATTAAGGTTCAAGACGACTTGGGTTTAATTAATGTCAGGTAGATTGTGACACAACACTGTGATAATCTGTAATGGTTGAACTTCGGTAGAATTTGATAATTTAAGAGAACAGGTTAACAAAATTTACTTAAAAAATACAAAACCCAACTCTAAAGAAAAACACAGATGTAAATATTAGTTGGACTTTGGTAGAATTTGATAATTTAAGAGAACAGGTTAACAAATAACATATTTGTTAACCACAGCGCAATTGATTTATAAAAATATATTGCTTTTATTTCACACCGAAAAATCAGCTTTTGATTATAAATGATTACTATTGTTTTGACGTTTCAGGAAGGCGTCTGGCGTGGTACGAGTTACGGCGATAATCCAGTAATGAGGAACTAATCTCACAGTCTCTCTTTCTCTTTTATAGCCCCCCTCTCTCTCTCTCTCTCTCTCTCTGATCGACTGACTTAGATATTTCTTTGTGACGATTTCATTCATAAAAAAACAAACATTCTTTTCCTATTCGTATGGTTATTGTTCCAATCCTTTAACCGATATCGGCTAACATATTTCTGGGACAAATTTTGCATTCCGTTTTACAATTGCATTTTCCACATTGAATTCATTTGTGTGTATGGAATCAATCGAACGTTTTTCTTCCCGGGGTTGCCTGCCAATATCTAAGAATAGTCATCATAAGCAATATACAATCCATTTCTCGGTCAAGCCATTTCTCATGGGCAAAGAGGAATCAGTATTTCACTCTGTCTGCAAACCTTTCAATAATCTCATAACCAAGTCTCCATGACGCTGTACATGATCTGACCAAAGATGGCCTCTCGGGAAAGCATGTATAAGTGTGAATAGAAACTGTCCAAATTCTCTTGCGTTGCACAAAACGTTTACTCAGATGGTAATAAAATATCCACGTAATCACAGAAGCGTGCATTAGAGGCTCTGTAGATACGAAGCACAATGCCTGGATCAGTTATTCTCAATTCAAATGCTACTAAATGCAATGTGATCATTTATGCATTAAAATTATTGCGGAAGATACGGACCAGTACCCTTCATCAAAATTAAAATACTACATTGTAATCAGGTAATTAAAATAATATATGTAGTCAGTGAATTGTATCTAAAACTCTTTATTATAAAGTAAAGGTAATTTCCTCTTCCCTATTTTATTGACCATTATAACTCTCGGACAAAAAATTGCTAATTATTTCAACAAACTATTTAGGTCACTTTCTGATCTTTACAAAGGAATCACCACTTATCAAAGCCCGATGTCCACTTGAGGATAAGGGTAATTTAATGTAAAGTTCTGTCGTTGTAATTGTTCATGGTGCAAATTGGGTAGAATCTGATTATTTAAGGAGCCGACCCAACACGAAATTGTTTAGATTAGACTTGAAGACTACCATAATGTAGTCAAACGGAAAGCAGGCCAGCAGAACAGTGTTTAACAGGTTTGCAGTTCTAGGTAATAAGATTTTTTCATTGAATTTTCCTTTAGATTTAGGTATAGATAAAGAATGGGGAATTATTGATTGTGGTAGTAGGTAGTGAAGCATTTTCTAATGAAAATTAGGCTAAATTGTGACGATAGATTAGACTTCAGACGAGCACTTGACATAAAAATAAAGATAGATTAGAGACAGGCTCGCAACGTCTCTTTTGTGAGAAAAAGTTGCGGGGAAAAGTAAAGGAGATCGCCTACTAGATTTCGAAGCTGGTTTGGAATTTTGTCAACGTTCTTCAGTAATATGACAACATTTTCTTTCCTTTCGATATTTCTTTTATTTCCCAGCGCGGTAGCTTCTACCAACACAAACAGTGGAGGGGGGGGGTTGCAGACATTTCCACTCACACTCTAACATTTTTTTTCCACAACCCCCATGTTAGCAGGACCGTACTTAATCGGCATACTTCTTTGTACTTATTTACGTTTTTATTTAGTAATTTCGTTATTTCCATTGCCTCATATTATACTAGAATTTAAATCTAGATTCAGGTCGCTCTCTTTAAATAATCCTTCTCATTTCTAAGCGTATTTACATACAGTTATAGCGGTTTACACATATCTTACAGTATTCACGATCTTAATTACTTTTCTTTTATAGCATTAGATTTCGTATTTATGAGCACATATGCCTCAATAATTCTTCATTCTTAAGTAACACCGGTTACATAAACTAATTATTTACATTTCTATTCTACGTTGTTTATAGAATTTGCGTGTATTTCGGCATTAATTATCGCCGCAAATTTGTATGAAAAAGGATAAATAACAACAAATAAAATGTGTTTGTAAAATTAATATCATAACTTCGAGAATATGTTTTATACCAGTGTACATCCTCTGCCAAAGATGACGCGTGAAATATGCTTCCCAATTTTTCGCAGTAATAATGTAATTAAATATATTTGTACTAGAATACATTTGAGATGAGTAATTTGTGTATTTATTTAATTAGTTGCAACCTGTTATCCTCATCTGCATGGTTGTTGTTTCACTACGTTTCGGTCAACTATTCCTCTGGCCTTCTTCGGGACCCGTAGCTCAGTGGATAGAGACGTTGAATCTCTACAGCTCCAGGTGAGCAATATAAGTAGATAGCAGTTTCAATCCTAATACTAGGAGGCCAGAGGATTGGTTGGCCAAAACGTGGTGAAATCAGGAACAACAACTATGAAAGGCAGTAATTACTGAGGATACAACTAAGAGATTCAGTATTCCCATCCACTCACGGTTAATCATCTGAAGAAGGCCAGAGGAATAGATGGCCGAAACGTAACCAAAACTATGAAGATAAAGGTTGGTTCGTTGTTTTTGTTTTACGGCATATCAACCCTTTCAGGTTATTTAATGGCGAATCCAGTGATTTTGAAGAAAAAATTTTTAATAGGGTATATTCGCTTTATAAGTCGGTTTCTATTTAACCCATAGTTGGGACCCTAACAGGTACTACCACTCCGGGCCAGAGTGGACCTGGGAGCAATGGCAATTAAAGGGTGGCTCCACACTCCCCAAAGCCCCCAAGCTGGGGCCTCACCATCGGATATAGTTTAAGGTCATATCCAGGACCGAAGATAAAGGTAACAGTCCGTAAATAAATAAATAAATTAAGTAATTAAATTGCATCAAAAATTTAATTTTTTATACATAAACTACTAGGAGACCACCCGGTGTTGCTCGGTCATAAGATACGCTTAAATATGTTATTTTAATTCATCCGGATTAAGTATTTTTATTACAGACACAATTCTCTATTGATTAAAAGTATTATTTTTTTAAACAGTTCATTTTTTGTCAGTAAAATAATACTCGAGTTGAGATCGAAACCGAAACCAAAACCATTAGGCCTGCTTGACAGGATATTAAAGCGTATTCAAACCTATTTATTCTTAACAGAAGAATACTGTCATTGTTACGATTCACACATGCTCAGTCGTGAAACAATTGACAAACATAAAAAATCCGATGACCACCAAGTACCAATTTGTCAATTTTGACCCCTTAGCAGCCTTTTCTTCCGGATGAAAACCAATTAAAATTTTTCTACGTGTCTGAATACCCTATATACTATATTTCATACTTGTAAATCAAAGCTTCATTGAGTATATAGGTTGAAAGTTATCCTCACACTCTCACGTTCTCACTTTTATAGATATAGAGATTATTAGCATTGCTAATAACGTAAAAACCAAATAAAAATAAAATGTTGATATTTTGTTATAAATGGAGGAGTTATGTCCGTCTTCATTTTAGACAACGCGTGTTGTGTTACTAGAGTATATAATGTGTATCTATGCGTGTCTTATAATCCATGTATTAGGTACGTGCAGTTCTTTATATGGCACCGGATAATGGCATTTCAAGTGCGCGCGTGTGTGAAAGGTATGCATGTATGTATAAATACATTTCACACACGCCATTTCTGTAAATGGATTAAAAACCTCAATTCAGTAAAGCACCCCTTGCCGACAAAGCAACATATAGACAGGCATATCTGCAGTCGTATTTATTCGTCGTCGCTTCTGGTCGTTTGTTGACTCATCTTATGTACGCTGGAATAAATATTTCTGAAGTCGAGATGCGAATAGAACACACGAGACAACCTTTTGTTGCAGTTTTAAATGTACCGTTATTTTCGGATGAACGTCGGGCCGAGAAACACTGTCTAGTCGTCTTTTCTTGGAGCAATATTTGAAAACGGTTTGTTTCAGTTTCCAGAACCGTGTCTTTGATTTTCTTGTAGTGTACATGTTGGAACATCTGTCGCTTGGATCCCGACTCTCTCTGATTAACTCCTCGGTTTTCTTTAGTATATAATAAGCCGCTTTCTTTATTTCTCGAATGTTGAACGCTTATGAAACTCTATATGCGTTATTTCTAACGTTTGAAATAAAGCTAATGTTGTTATTGCTTATTTTATCTCTCGAAAATTTCTTTCTGTCCAATGCCTTAAATAAGTTTATTCTGAACACATATTTGAAATTGTCGTAGACTCTTAAAAAATGCATTAAAAAATTATGAGATTGACCCATAAGTATTTATGATTTCATGTTCAAATGAACGGCTATAGCAGGAATTGGATGGAACCATACAAAAGCCTTATTGTAAGAGATGGGTAATTTTCAAAATGCAATCCGGACGTGACCACACTTTAAAAGAACGATACATGCAACAAAATTTTGTTTTAAACTTTGAAATAATGTAACAGATACGTATATAATGGTTCAGACTTATTTGGCTCATCTTTTTGAATGAAATAAAAGATTTATGAAAGACAGAAAATCTGTGAGGATATCAAGGGTTGGTTAAGAAGTGAGGAAATCAAATCACCAGAGTTAATTCGCCAAATAAAGTACTTTACCGATAAAGGAACGCCGTATGTCGGTAGAGAAAATAAGTGCACAGTTTGATGCTAGTGTGGAAGCTGTACGCACAGTTATTCGCGGGGTACTGAAGATGCTTTTTACACAGATGCACCAATCAACAACTCCATTCTTGTCACTGACTATTTGATAAAGATGGGCATCAAGACAATTCTTCACCTTCTTATCGTCCAGACATTTCTCTTTGTAGTATTTGATTATTTCCTAAGCCTAAGGAAAATCTTAGAAGCTGACGTTATGAGACAATTAAGGGGATGAAGATAACGAGAGTCACTGGCACACTCACACAAAATAACTTTCATGGGGTCTTCCATGAGTTATTGGAACGGTACAATAAGTGAATTGTAGTCGACGAAGATTACTTTAAAAGCGTCTAGCGTTTCATGCTTTTACTATAAATAAAGAGCCCATACGAAGTCTGGAAACTTATATAAAGGCACCTCGTATATATATATATATATATATATATATATATATATATATATATATATATATATACATATATATATATATACGAGGTGCCTTTATATAAGTTATATATAACTACTTAATTTACTCACATAAAATTAATATACGAAAGTATAGATTTATGCGTAAACTTTAAGTATTTATTTCAAAAGTGCTCAATACGTAGATAGAGCTAGTTAGTAATTTATAATATATATATGGCGATTAGGCTACACTGAATATCCCGCGTTTCATCCACTCTAGGACTCTTCGCATAAGCCTGAAGAGTCCTAGAGTGGATGAAACGCGGAATATTCAGTGTAGCTTAATCGCCATATATATTTTATAAATTACTATATATATATATATATATATATATATATATTAGCATTTGTCTTTAATATAATGTCCTTATTTCTTTTATATAATAAAGCTTCATTACTAGTCTTATTTCCTATATGGCTCAGTTCCAGCATTTCATATATATATATATATATATATATATATATATATATATATATATATATATATATGTGTGTGTGTGTGTGTGTGTGTGTGTGTGTGTGTGTGTGTGTATTCATACGAATTGCCAACGGACTTACTTGTATGAGTTCATCCTGCATCCTCCTGGATTTTACCTACTTTTCACAAGATTTTTATCAAATCCATTTTAGTTTTTCCCTTGTCCCTGCTTTTATAATCATTACGAATATTTATATACTTTTACTAACTTCTAAAATCTTTTTTATGCAGATATGATGCAATTTATATTTGTGATTTCTTTTATTGCGTTAACCTGCAAAATTTATAGTATGATTTGCAAACCTCGTTTTTCTGATGAGAAAAATTGCATTTTTTTGAAACTCCGTGGAATAATATCTTTCTAGTATATTTTTACTCCTTGTCGTATAATAAAAAAAAAATTCCAGGTTATCAATGCCATTTTGAAAATGTAAAATAATTTTAAATAATAAAACTTTTCTATTCTATATATATTCTAGCAGTTCAGCCCAGCTTTGCTCAGATCCTATGTACAGTTCAGAACGTTATCTGCATGTGTATATATATTAAAAAGTTTGACTCATGTCCAGTAAACCTACATCTAAAATTTCACATGTTAAGACCTGTAATTGACGTAGGAGTTTGGTAGAGTCTGTAAAGGTCAACTCTATGAACTTTGACTTTATAGCACCCAAATTTTCACAAAAAAAAAACGGATTAAAAAGCTTGCTGCATGTCTGAATACCATTTATGTAAAATTTCAAATGTTAACCCAAAATTAGCTGAATAACTTGCCACAGACCACAAAGGTCAAAACTTTTGAACTTTGACCTTTTGGAAGCGAAAATTGCGACCAAAACCGACCAAAAAGCTTGCCCTATGTCTGAATACACTTTATGTAAAATTTCAAATGTTTAGACCATAAATTGGCTAAGTAATTTGGTAGAGACCGCAGAGGTCAATTTTTTTTAAAACTTTGGACCCAATTTTGACTCGTTAATATTTATTTGTTTGGACTCAAATCAAATTAAAAAGTTTGATCCATGTCCCAGGAACCGAATTCTAAAACTTCAAGTGTTTAGACCCAAATTTGTGAGGGATAGAGCTTTCAAAGGTTAAATCGGTGAACTTTGACCCTGTGATAACAAAATTTCTGGCCGAAAACCGATAAAGAAGATTTTCAAAATCTCAATAAAATTTCGAGTCTGTATACTGTAAATTGACAGAATTGTTTGGTGGGGAAATGTACGCACACACACACATACACAAAGAATTTCAATTATATATATATATATATATATATATATATATATATATATATATATATAAACATTTGTCTTTATTATAGTGTTCGTATTTTTTTATAATAGAGCTCCATTACTAGCCTAATTTCCTACATGTCTCAATTTAGATTATTTTATGTTGATCAGATTTATTTACCTTTATTTGGGCTTTTGTATTCCATTACAGGAAATAAAAACATGCCAAGAACAGCAGGATTCCAACCGTGTAACAATGTTGCCCATCAGATCATGACTCATAACTCATCATCTGGAACTATATTAGTGTTATTCGTGTAGGTGGAAACACGAGTAAACTATTTTATTATCCGTGAGATTTACTAGCAGGAATTCGCAATTTCCACCATACATGAAGCAGTTCAGAGAAGCCTACTGCCCCCAAAATCACCGATAAAACGCTTATTTATATCCTTAGTATCTATATGCTATAGATACTAAGGATATAAATACCTATTGCAGATAAAATTATGCACAAAGGCTTATTATTTTTTACATGAAACAGCGTCTCTGTCTGTCTCTGTCTGTCTCTCTCTTTATATATATATATATATATATATATATATATATATATATATATATATATATATATATATATATATATATGAAAAGCCAGAGATTTTGGAAAATATTAAATATTTTGTAATTCATGTGCAAAACTAGGAAAACAAATGACTAGGATTGAAATATTTTATGGCCGTAAAAAAGTACCAAAAATAGCATCTGGATAATATATGACCTCTATAATGCTTGACCTTAAAGGCAAAGGTCACCGAGCCCACTACCCACATTAGGTTATTACCTTCCCAACCAGCCTTTGTAAATTTTTGATCAATAGTCGCTGAGATTTGGAACTGAAAAATTGTGAAAAAACGTTATATATATATATATATATATATATATATATATATATATATATATATATATATATATATATATATACTTGTAGTACAAAGTTACTATTTAAATGCTCATATCTTTGGCTAATATGGGATGGAACTATATGATAATTTGCTTTTTGAAGATTATAATACTTTTCTATATTTAAAATATTATGACAATTGGTAAAAAAAAATACTATTATGTTCAAACCAATAAAATTTGCCTACATTTGTTTATGTAGTGTCCTTCAAGATATCTTAAGTTTTTCTGCTTCTATTATCTCCGCTGTTGCCGTTGCCAGGCCACTAATATATGTGTATAGACAAATTGATTATAATATAAAAGCTCTGTTTGAATTCCTTGCTAACCATGACGATCTATTTAACATCCACTATTTTATTATATTCGAGAGTGCAGTTGAATTTTATAAAAGTGAAGCATACTCATTATTACATAGCTAGAATGTAAAAATTATTCACAGTATGTCTTTGTGAATTTATCTCTTGTAAACTAAGAGATCATCTTCTCGGACTTGACGGATTTTTACTCTAATTAATTATTGTTCGTCCCTTTCGCTCAATATCATCTAAATAGATTTATGTTTCTTTAAATCTTAATTTCGATTTGCTGAGCGAATGTTGTAAATAGTTAGCCGTTCGTTTCCTGTTTTCCACGTTTCGTTTCTTCATATAAAACGGTATCTTTATAACCATAATAACAATTTATATACAACATATATACAGAAATGAACGATAAAATTACCGCTCTATAAAAGACAACATGATTCCATTTCCGTTTGATGAAAACTAGTTTTTTTTGTTGTTTCAAACTATCTACTAGTTTGCCATTTGCGTACAAATTCCAAGAGCGATAGGAGTCTTCTATTATGCCTTAAACTGATACAATATTCAACGAGCGAGATCGGAGGAAGAGAGGAAGAAAATAATGTAGAACTGGAAAAATACGTCATAAATAGATGATAAAATAAAAATGAAAAACAAAATAGTGCAAGGCCAAAAAGTAAAAAAATCTTAACTGCATAAAATAATATATATATATATATATATATATATATATATATATATATATATGTATATATATATATATGTATATATATGTATATATATATATATTGCGTATATTAGTGTTTTTTTAGGCAGGTGGATGGGAGATACAAGTCATTAATTAAATATAATTAAAATAATTAAAAATTAAAAAAAATATGTTACCTTTATATGTAAATTCATGAAGATTATATTAACTTCAATATACGAAACAGAGCAATTACAAAAACAAGAAAAAGCAACGATGAAAATAAAATTTGATACTAAAGTCCGTTTCTGTTTGAGGCTAAAGGCGTCTTTAACTACGGATTTTATGTTATATTTTTTATTTTACTGGGTTTTTTAATTTAAATTTCGTCCATTAAGATTTGGGATTACAGATTTTTATTAATGGAAGCGCCGTGAATTTGTTAATGCTTTACTTTCTCTTTTAGGTTGCTATTTTTCAGAAGTAAGGTAACCGATGAGATATAACGAGGGTAATACAAGAGTGCTCAATACGGAAGTAGAGCAAGTTACATTTTCAATTTGCCTTTACATGAGCAGTAATTTGTTGCTACACAGTAATGCGCATGGTTCGGTCTTCTAGTATTTAGGAACTAGAGACCTCTTTAGGTAACAACGCTTATTTCTGAAAGAGGAATTCTTAATGAAAAACCAAAATCAACTTTCAGCAAAAAATAAGGCTGTTTTTCTTTTTATCTTTTTTAAACATGTCATGGGTGGTTAAGGTTCAGTTGTGCGGAGAACGGGGTTGATTGGGTTTTCTGTGTTTATTTTATTTTCCTATTTGTTTATTTACTTATTTACCCGTGTCTTTATTCATTCATTTTAATGTTGGTGTTAGGGAATAGAGTTTATATATATATATATATATATATATATATATATATATATATATATATATATATATATATATATATATATAATATCTTATCGCAATAGAAATTAACCCATCGCATGGCGGTGCTGTTTGCCTCTTTAAGGTCTTGGTTTGAGCAATGAGAACCCAATCGGCAGTTTTCCCTAAGGTGGTACATCGTTTGTACCTCTCCACCTGGACATAAAGGTGAGGTGTCTAGGCCCCACTTGTGGAGATTATCTTTTGTTTTGCCTACTTTGGCTCTGGCTCTATTTAGAGTCACCCAGTTTTTTCTACCAAGGTTTGAACCCTGGGAGAGTGTTTCTTTTAGGTCTGGTAGGGCTTCATTTTTATTCCTGCTGTTATAGTCTCGCCATCGTTTCATCCTATAGGAGGCAGCTTGCCTGGGATCGATTTCCTCTATATTGATGAAGCTACTGCGAGATTTTAGTCTTTGTCTCACTGATTGGTGGCCAAATAGTGAGTGCCTGTGGTCGTTAAGCTGTTTGTACCGTTCTATTCTGGTGATGACTTCTCACCTGATATGTGGTGGTGGAATACCAGTTAGGCAGTATAGAGCTGGCAAGGGAGTTGGTCTTAGGGCACCAGTTATGGTCCAGTATGCCTTGTTCAGCTCTACATCAATTTTATGGGCATGGAATGATCTTGCCCATACTGGGGCATAATACTCCGCTGTGGAATGGCACAGTGCGAGAGCTGTTTGTCTCAGTGTTTTGAGGTCGGCACCCCAATTGCTGATGGCAAGCTTACTGAGAAGGCTGTTTCGTGATGTTTGGTAATATGTTTTCTAAAAGAGAGTGTTCTGTCCAGAGTTACCCCCAGGTAGACTGGGAAATGGTTCATGTGTAAGCATGTTGTAATTCCACATGACTCTTAGTCTCCGATTTGTTTGGTGATTATTAAGATGAAAGGCGCAAACCTGGGTATTGTTTGGGTTTGCATTTAAGTACCACTTTTTGTAGTACCTAGAGAGAGAGTGCCTAGATTATCAGAGAGTCTTTCTTCTATGATGTCCAAACTATTTGTCTGGGTGACGATGCATAGGTCATCGGCATATATATATTTGTATATTTGGTATTGTGGTTGGTCGTTAGTGTAGATATTGAATAGGGTTGGAGCCAAAACTGAACCTCGTGGGAGGCCATTGTTTTGGATAAACCATGTACTCTTTTTACCATCCATCTCAATATGGAAACGCCGATTACTAAGTAGACATTCAATTATGCTCACCAATACTGAGTTTTGTATCATTTGGGCTACTTTTAGTATGAGTGTCCTATGGTTGACAGCGTCATAGGCTGCTATAAGGTCTACAAATACAGTGCCTGTTATTTTTTTGGTCTCAAATCCATCCTCAATGAATTGGGTCAGGTTTAAAATCTGGCTACAATATGACCGACCTGGTCTAAAGCCAGCTTGGTCAGCTGAGAGTTGTTCATTCACTGTTTTTGTTATTCTGACAAGTATCATGCGCTATAATAGTTTATAGAGAATGCACAGTAGGGAGATAGGTCGGTAGCTCTTAGGTGATGTGGGGTCTTTTCCAGGTTTTAGGATGGCTACTACTCTTGCCTTTTTCCAGATTTTAGGGAGTTTGGGGGATGACGCACAGTTATTTATTAGGGCCAGTAACAACTTTCTTACAGTTGTTCCGAAGTGTGTTACCATCTCTGTGGTTATTCCATCAAGGCCCGATGCCTTTCCATTTTTTAGTTGAGATATTGCTGCGGTTATTTCGGCTTCTGAGAATGGTTCTACATAGGCATTGTCTGTTTTGCATGACATGGCTAAGTTCGGCTTTCATTCACTTTTTCTGTCCTCTTTCTTTTTGTTGCGGTTTGCCATTCAGTAGCAGCTGATGGGCTACTTGGTTGGGTGTCACGGCTGCAATTCGGAACTGAGGAGCTTTTTCTGAGTTTAACTTTTTTATTGTCATCCAGGTTTTTTTGCTATTGTGTGCCATATCGATGTTACTTATGACTTCTTGCCAGCGCTGTTTGTGTTCGCTACTGATGGAAGCAAGCAAATTCTCTCCGAGCTCTAACATGTTTTCAGCAAATGGGTCTTCATTATAAGCTTTATACTATGCTTTATTTGGTTCCGTGAGACCAGGGATGTACGTTTTCCTGCACCCTCTTGGTATGTGTTTCCTGGCTACTTTCCAAATCAGGGTTTGGAAGTTGTATTCACCTGGTAGTAAAGTGATGGTGTTGATGGCTTCTTCTAGGTCAGAGGTAAAGCCTTCCCAATTGGCCTTACCGAAATTAAACCGTGGCCTAATCTGGGGTTTCTGTGGCCTAATGGTAGGTCTTATATCAATAAATATGAGTCCGTGTTCGGTTTTTGGTACTGGGCATCCCACAGCTTTTTTCTAGATTTCCATAGTGCTTTGATGAAATAAATGCTAGATCAGGGTTATATCCCCGTCTCCAACGGGCACTTTGGAAGGATTTGGGATCCTTTGCATCGTGGAGAAGTTTGAGTTAATTTGCAGCAGCCCATGCCTCTACTGTTTCCACATCACTGTTTGTATATATATATATATATATATATATATATATATATATATATACCAGACAATGATACATATTTTACTGAAGTTAATTCTCTGATAAATGGTGTCTATCTTTTAAAATTAGTGGGTTAAGTGTATTCTCTACGATAATTCCTTTTTTTTTTATTTCTCACAAACGCTCTGCCTTAAAAATATTATAAACTTTTATAATGGCACGATATTGCCATCTTAGTTTTATTGTATTCGTCTGCTGCACAGTGCGGGAAGAATAGGAATTAACAGAAATCAGTATTGCATTCAAAAGCACAGATTGAACCATACGAAATTATCACTTTTGTATAAAGCACTTATTCTAAGTAAACAAGCCACCACGTTTGCTAGTTTTTAACAAGCAAAATGTCTAGTATGTATATATATATATATATATATATATTATTTTAAAAATATAATTATCCACTGACACGTGTTTCGTTGTCCACGACTCATCACAGTGGCTGGGACGACGAAACACGTGTCAGTGGATAATTATATTTTAAAAATAATATATATGTCGCTCCCCATTAAAAAGGGGGTACCATATTGGGCAATTGGAAACTTATTCCCAACAAGCATTTAGGTAAAAATGCACTTTCGTATAAATACTTGAATTCATTCAAGAAAGTATCGCTAACAAAAACAAATAAAAACATATATATATATATATATATATGATGATGATTTCAACGTCTTGTCAGACGAGTGCCACTCCCTCAGACATTTTAAATCCATGAGCCCAAATGCCTGAGGGAGTATCTATACAAATATGATGTTACAGAGTCTTAGCTTTGTACGACAGCTAAGTCTCTCTCTCGGTTCAAAATGTTGAGATCCAGCAACAAGCAAGAGCAAGATAACCAGCAACAAATTAGACTGCAGACCAGTTTGATGCGGGTAATGTTCTTCCGCTTTATGTTTTTTTAAATCAGAGATTTGCTTCTCCTAGAAAGGTTGCCTTCACCACGGCTTACTGGAGCCCTCTCCACCCCAATACACATATACACACACAAATATATATATATATACACACACACACGTTCAATGCTGCTAAGACTAAACTAGTTTCATTCAATAATTACAAGAAACCCTCTCTACCACCTATAGCAATGGCCAACGACTCTTTATCTGAGAGTACATCTTTCAAACTCCTTGGCCTAACGTTCGCAGGAAACATGAGTTGGAACAATTGCATTGAAGGCATTGCCAGGGCCGCTGCAAAAAAGGTGGGCTCTCTCTACCGTGCTAGACAACTACTAACACCCTAAAGTATCCTGTACCTCTATAAGGCCACCATTCGCCCATGTATGGAGTATTGCTGTCACATTTGGGCTGGTGCATCTGCTACTAGTCTCTCGCTCCTTGACAAGGTTCAAAAGAGAGTCGCAAACTTGATAGGCCCTGAACTGGCATCTAAGCTTCAGCCTCTGTCCCATCGACGAAATGTTGCATCCCTCTGCCTTTTCTACAAGTATTTTAGTGGTGAATGCTCTGACGAACTGCAATCACTTGTGCCCCCACGACGTGAGCACCCTCGACAAACCCGACAGGTTGCTAAATCCCACCCCCACACTGTAGAGATCCCTAGATGTAAAAGATCTTTTTACTCCAATAGTTTCTTCCCCAGAACCGCTAGACTCTGGAATTCCATTCCAGGTCCCTGCTTCCCCAACAGTACTGATGTTCAGAAGTTCAAGTGTAACGTGAACCGACATCTTGCCGCCCAAATCCCTACATAGTACCCCAGTAGTTGTAGCCCCCCACACCAAAGTGGCAATGTGCCTTGTTTAGGGTGAAAATGTAAAAAATAAAAAATAAATAAAAACACACACACACACACACACACTCACACACACACACACACACACACATATATATATATATATATATATATATATATATATATATATATATATATATATATATATATATATATATACCCCTCGTGTTCTGACGAGAAATAATGGCCATAGTAATTAAACCCTCGCCTAGACGAAGCCATTTGTAACGGAACAAAACGGAAAAGTATCTGTCGAAAATATGAGACATTCGTCAGCGTTAATCCAGGAAATGGACTCCCATCTTGCGTTCGCATCTTGCCTATCCCAACTTTCACTCCCACCTTGCCCATCCTGATATGGACGTCAAATGGAGCTGGCAATCTATTTTTTGTGCGCCATCATGCCGATCATTTTTATGTCTATTTGTTGGTCAGATGCATCGATTTTCTAATACATATATCTGCGCGGAGGAGGTGAGTTATTGTTTTTGTAAAATGGATTACGTGGTGTTAATGGGCTTTACTGTTTTTCCTTGCGTGGAATGCTCCTTTCTGTTTGAAACCGTGTGAAACCTATCAGTAATAAAGTGGCGCATTACTATGTGTGGAATAATAGATATAAAAGCTGGCTAATAGTAACCAATTCAGAAAGAATCACCCTATTAGAGTAACAAAGTCCACGTACATTCTCTTAATTTTATAAAAATGCATACATCGATTATCATGAAATATATTTGACGTTATATAACCATTCGTGACGTTCGTTTTAACACGTTGTTTCTGGTAAAATAATTATGTGAATAAGTAGAGATTATTTACTGAAATTTTGGAACTCTGCCAGAGTTATCCTGCGAGTAATGTCGACGAAAACTCTACGATCGCTCACGAATTTGAATCTAGCAGCAGTCATATTTTAACCTGGAATTTAGTTGCCTCCCACTGCAAGAACTTAGACATCACAGACAGAAATTGGAATTAAAGAGTAAAATCCCCTAGCGAAGAACATTCTAACCTGCAAAAAGTGCCTGGGCAGTACTGTTGGAGACTCACGATGAAAGCGCCTCATGCGATTAGCTGTAAACTAAGGCAAAGCTTGGAAGGATGGACTTCCTAGAACTGCACAGAACTTAACTCCGACCGCAAAATCAACGGGAACCGGATTATTCCAGGAATGTTTAAATCTCTGTTGATTTTAGGGGCCCAGGATAAAAATCACTAACTTGGGACCAATCTGTTCCATCTGACCAATAGATATGACACTTACAGATATCAACTAGGGTCAGACTACCCTTGTGTTTCATATCAAATAAGGGTTGACTTCTCACTCTGTAATGCGCCCAAATATACGAATTACCATATGATTTGTATTACGTCTTGATAAAGAATATAATATTCATTCTCTCTTCTAATATTACTTATATCGTTGTTTGTTGGCAGAACTCGTAGACGAGTATACAATTTTACTCATTAGGATTGAGCCAGTCCCAGCTATAAAATGTCTGAAGGGATTCATGGAGAGAATATTTTATATGCCATTATTCGCTGCAGCAAACATGTGCTTGCATTCAGAAAGGTATCTTGAAGCAGGTTGCCGGTACACCATTAAGTGACGTACTACCAAGTCGCCTACTCATCAGGTGAGTTTAGTCGGGCATGCATATACCCCAGTGAATTAAACAAACCTCCAGATACGAATCTTGAAATTTCTACGATCCGGCGATATATATATATATATATATATATATATATATATATATATATATATATATATATATATATATAAGAGAGTAACCATATACTCTCGAGAGAAGGATGGACCCCGCTAATTTCCCAACTTGGTATTTTACCTCGCAGTACCTACAGCGCCTCGCCTTCCCAAATGGTCACCCATCTGGTACTGGCCACGACTTGCATTTGCCCTCGCGCACCGTGCTCTGCTACAATAATTTTCGTGTTATCCAGAATAATATTGGCTTTATCAAAACATATGTACTGATTTAATATAATTTTTATTCCGTTGAATTTCTATAAGTTCAACTAGTTTCTAAATATTCAAGGTTGATTAAAATGGTTATGTAGTTAGAGGAATAGCCTTAATATGTCACTACAACACGGGTTACATCGACTCAAAAGTTTTAAAATGTGGAATTTAATAATTTTTTTAGAGGATTTCGACTACTATTCCCTACAATAACCCAGCGGTAAACCTTCGAGTAATGTTGTCACATTTGGACTGGTGCATCTGCTACTGGTCTCTCACTTTTAGAAATGATTCAAATGCGAGTCACCAACCTAATCGATCCCGAACTGCTCGCTAAGCTTTAGCGTCTGTCTTTTGGAAGAAATGCTGTATCCCTCTACTTATTTACAAGTATTTTAATAGTAGATGCTACGACGGATGCTACAAGTCCTTGTACCCCATTCAAACTAAACATTCTCGACAAACCCCACAAACAACACAATCTCACGTCACACTGCCAGAAAGCCTTCTACTCTAATAATCTCTTCTCCAGAACTGGAAGATTTAGAATTAACTTCCGGGCTCCTGTTTTCACTGACTGTACTGACATGCAGACGTTTAAGTGTAATGTAAACAAGCATCTTGATGATCATGTTCTTACATAGTATCCCTGCAATTATGTCCCAGATAGAAGCTCCATACACTAAAGTAGCATCGTGCTTTGTTTGGTATGAAAATGCAACAATATAAATTATCTTTATTGCGCTGGTGTTTTTAATACGAAATCAAGGATACGCCATCGAAAATGATTCCGAGAAATTATGAGGTATTTTTGTTAGGTGGCTTTATTTTTTCTGCCAGGCTAAAATAAAATCCTGTACTGTTCTAAGAGATCCACACTTCAACGCGTTTCTCTCTTTCTTCGATGAGATAGTAGTTCATTGCTAATCCTCGGGTGCCCTCAAACCGTGTAATACCGATAGTCCTGCTGAAGCAGTTTTTTTCTAGGTCACATTGATCTTCCTCTTCTGCGTTGACTTTGCAATCTCCACGTTCTACCATTTTTGACTTCGGCTTTTATTTTACAACCTTCGACCGATGTAATCTCCGACCTTCCTCAGGTGCATCTAGTTTTGCGTAGAGAATATCTAGTAGAACTTTGGAACATTCTTATTGAACTCGGCAACATTCGACTAGAAAGTTTCCGAGTAGACTAAAACTTATTATCTTGAAGTTAAAGGACAACAAATATTTGTCAAACCTCTATTAATCAAACTGTCTTCATTCCATACTTTTTTTTCAATTTATACACAGCAATGGACACTTATTCAGAAAAATTGCATCAATTTCAGTTTCGTTTTAAGGTCTCATGAGTTCAAGGCTTAAAGTTTAAACGTATTTAAGGTTCAAGAACAGGCAACGCATTTTTGTTATACGGCATAATCACGATAACCCCCGGTTCTTGCTAGATCACCGAAGTTAAACACACTTGAACCATGTCAGTACCAGATGGGTGACTAATTTGGGAATTCCAGGCACTGTATGTAGGAGGACGTCGACATATCTCTGCAAGAGTTGCAAAAACCTAACACCGTCATCTCCTCTTACGTGGATATACATGCGACTGTGGACCGTTTGTGAATTTCATACTCCTATGGAACTTCCTCCTTTGGAGGAAGCCAGTAAACTCGCATAGGGTTAGTACCATTTCCAATGATTTTTTTAATCAAATTTAGAATAAGGATTCTAGACATACGGTTTAGTAGTATTAAAATCTTCAGTATCTTTTATTCAGCCTGGGACGAATTTTTCTCAAATTTAGTATGATAATGGATATGTAACACAGCGCGTACGCGCGTATGCCGGGCCGTGTGTGAAGTGACGTCACGGTCAGGAAGAAAAAACAAAAGATATAAAAAGAAGAGCGTGTGCGCAGACCGAGGATCAGGATCGCGTTTTATTCAGGAAAGTACTCGGAACTGCATGTCGTTGTTTCAACAGAAAAGAGTGAGTCGGGTTCTTCTTTGTCTTTGTCTCCTTTGCGACGGAGTTTACAACGTGTTGGGTCCTGAGTGCCTGCATGTTAACACGTGTGTAACCGTGTACTACGTTACGGATATAATTTAATATCTAAACGCGCACGGAGATAGTATGCAACATTAAAAACGACGTCATTCGTATTTGTTTAGGAGCTTCGAAGGGTTGGAGGTCAGTGAAAATAAGAAATATAACTCAGGCGTAAAATTCGATTAAAAAATGGTAAATGAATTCAACCATCATCTACTTGACGATGCTTTTGAAATAATCGTTGTCTATTGTTATCCGCCATGAACAAAGAAGCAAAATGAAATCGATAAATGTCGTTTATTTTTTATTTTCTACTTATATTATCGTAAGACGTTTTTTAGCAGATGAAACGGAAGATAGTGTGAACTGAGATGGGTGTAGAAAGAAAAAAAGATCAGATAGACAGGAACCTACACACGTACATTGATAGATAAACAGAAAACAAAGAAAGGAAGAACATAGGAGAAAAACAGAGATGGGGTGGAGAGTAAAAGATTCAGAGAAGTTACAAGTATATATATATATATATATATATATATATATATATATATATATATATATATATATATTGAGTAAGATGATTGATAATTTATAATTAAAAATTAAAATAAAAAATTAAAAATCGGTTTCATAAGGAAGAAAAAACAAATAAATAAATTGTACGATCGTTTCGGAAACGATGTTTTTTATTGAGATATATAATAAGATCGTACAATTTATTGATTTGTTTGTTCTTTCTTATCTAACCGATTTTTAATTTGTAATTTTAATTTTTACTACATATTAAAATAGCTCTAGGATATATATGCCTATCGAGCTTATTATATATCTGCATTGCAACGAGCACTGTTTTATTTTATTTTAATTGTATTAATTTACATTAAAATACACTATGCTCTTTGGACTGTTGTTCTAATCCTCTTAATATATATATATATATATATATATATATATATATATATATATATATATATACACACATATATATATATTAAGAGGAAATAGAGTTATGTGTGTGTGTACACACATATATATAGTAAGTTATGAAACTATATATCGCAATCAAGCTACGTAGAATTTTTTGCGTTTAATTCTAGTGAGGAATAGCTAGGCTAATGCCATACATGCTACTCAACCCCACTAGAGTATTGAGCACTGTTGATATGAATACTGAAAATTGCTACACTAAATATTGTATCTTGTACTAGTAAAGATATCCGCGCTTTGGGTATCAAGTTTGATCATGATCACACCAGCGGTGTGGGTTATATATATATATATATATATATATATATATATATATATATATATATATATATATATATATATGCCTTGTTTGAGCTGAAAATGCAATAAGAAAAAATATCTTTATCATGCTAGTGTTTTTAATAGGAAATTGAGAATACGTTATCGAAAATCAGTCCGATAGAGGATTGGGTATTTTAGTTAGGTGGTTTTTTTTCTGCCAGGGTAAGATAAAATTCTGTACTGTTCTAAGAGATCCCCGTATCAACGCTTTACTCACTTTCTTCGGTGAGATAGTAGTTAATTGCTAATCTTCGGGTACACCGAAACCGAGGAATACCGACAGTCTTACTGAAGCAGTTTTTCTAGGTCAGATTGATCTTCTTCTGCGTTGGTTATGACGTGGGCGGTTAAGAATGGAGTGCAACATCTCTAGGTGACGGAACATCATCATGCCAGGTTGGGTTATGGTCGGTCTAGTAGTGTGGGCTGTAGGAGAGTAAACCCTGTGTATCGCTTTATTGCGGAGCAGTATATTTTTAATTTTGACATTGCTATAAAACAAAGTATTAATTTTATTCTTTATCAATTAACGGCATCAGTCGTTTTGTCTTGATAGATTTATATCAAATTATGAACTCACTTTGACTAGGCAGTTAGCTTTTATATATTTTTTTATCCTACGTCACTCATTATAAATTATATATATAAATTAGTTCTAAAATCTGACCTATTGTAACATGCAGATTATGAGATAATTCAATAAAGCTTTAATATCTGTAAAGTCACTACATATTAATATCTATCCAATTCTATTAATCAGATGCATGTGAGCAAAAATGTGGATAACATTGGATTGATGTTTTTTTTATAATATTGATGCTGTATTTGTAACGTAGCGCGTATTGAAATGTATGAGGAATAACGTCACCGTATAAACTAAGAAAACGAAAGATCACGTTAGAGACGTGGATAACGTTCGTGATCACTTGCGAGGTGTGAATGATGCTCGAGCAGCCGATTACGTGAGGGACGTCACAGCGGTAACGAGAGAATAAGAAATACATTTCGTAATACAAAAAAAAAGAGTTCTTTCTTATTCTCGGTCCGATTTGCAACGGAATATACAAAGTTTTGGTTTCCGGACAACGTTACACATTTACTAATCAATAGTCGATTGCTAATCGATAATTTGTAAGCGGATAGTGGAAATAGTTAAAATGCGTATTGACGGTCGTCATGAGATTTTCCTAAAGGGAGTTTAGTTCCTTTCAATAATCTTTACAGGTTAATTTACGTTATCGCAACAGTCTCTTACCATTGATTTTTCGTTAATAGCGACCATTAATCACCATTGGAATTTTAATGGTAATTAGTCTCCCCAAGGTCCTAGTCCATTTTACACTCATCCAGTGGAGGCCAGGCTAATGCTTATTATTATTATTATTATTATTATTATTATTATTATTATTATTATTATTGTTATTATTATTATTATTATTATTATTATTATTATTATTATAAAATTCACTATGATTAGCTCATAGTTGTGTAACCTATTCATAAAATGTATAAACATAAACAGATGTATTATTATTATTATTATTATTATTATTATTATTATTATTATTATTATTATTATTATTATTATTATTATTATTATTAAATAAAATGTACGGTGTTCTGATGTTTTACAACGATTTTTGTCCCCCAACAGTGGGCTTTTACACTGTAGCTAGTGAGAATAGTCAAAGAGTCAATTAGATGGAAAGCGCCTGGAATAGGATGTTTTCTGAGTCAAGCAGAACTGGCCTCTGAAGTATGGTGATGTATCTTATTCTCAAATATTTAAACTCTTTTCTAAGCTCATCAAGAATTCAGCCAAGCGCACCTTTGATTATTGGCACTCTGATAAATCTGTAGTTTTTAAAAAAAATTTTATTCTTGCCTGTTTAGTTGATGTCGGTTGGACAAGTCACATCATTAATTTGTCATTCATTTGTCTATTTGTTCACAACAACAATATCCGGTTTCCTGTAAGTTATCTCTCAGTCACACTAAATTATGAAATCCCAGAAAATCCTAACGTGCTCATTTTCTACTACCCATACTGGGTGATGTTGATACTATTTGCTGGTCACTTTGATTCCAAACTTTAAGCACAAACTCCAGTGCAGATTTGTACAATATTTGTCACGTTTGTAATCTTTTTGAGCAAGTATAGAACACACACTAACAATATGTGAGACTGTTTTGCGAGATATACAACACGACCTGCACTTATCAAAACAGTCCTTCCCATAGATATTTCTTTATTACATTTGTAGATAATGTCTGTTCCTGAGAAGCAAATATTGATTTTCTGTTTCTCTTACCAACTAACTTTTAGACTGAAAATTTCACATGTTCTGACATTTTTGTGGCTTAGTATCTTGCCCAAAGTAATCATGAAGTTTCATTCTTACCAACTCAATCACCATTTTGCTTCAATCCTTTCCTTGTACGTCTGCTTATCTTCCAATGAATCTTTATCTAGCTCTTCCTATTTCGTTACTGCTGCGAGTAACTCATGACTGTTAGCTAAATAGTGGTCAATACTAAGCTCTCCCCAAACACAGTTTCAATCGCAATCAGCTCTCCTATTCCTTTATTCCCTGAGATATACAGCCTCAACACATTAGAATTTGGGTGTAGTGTTCCATAATTGACTAACAGTTTTCGTGTGTCTCTATCCGTTTTTTAAAAATTTTTTCCTGTGTCCATCCTACAAAATTAAAAGAATTATAGCAGCCGGCCATGAATAGTTTTTTTTTTTTTTTTTTTTTTTACATTTTCACCCCAAACAAGGCACATTGCCACTTTGGTGTAGGGGGCTACTATCAGGGGAAACATCTACTGGGGTACTATGTAGGGATTAGGGCAGCGAGATGTTGATTCATGTTGCACTTGAACTTCTGCATGTCAGTACAGTTGGGGAAGCAGTGACCTGGAATGGAATTCCAAAGTCTAGCAATTCTGGGGAAGAAACTACTGGAGTAGAAAGATCTTTTACATCTAGGGATCTCTACAGTGTGGGGGTGGGATTTTGCAGCTTGTCGGGTCTGTCGAGGGTGTTCACGTCGTGGGGGCACAAGTGCTTGCAGTTCTTCAGAGCATTCACCATTATAATACTTGTAAAGCAGGCAGAGGGATGCAACGTTTCGACGATGGGACAGAGGCTGAAGTTTAGATGCCAGTTTAGGGCCTATCAGATTTGCGACTCTCTTTTGAACCCCGTCAAGGAGCGAGAGACTAGTAGCCGATGCACCGGCCCAAATATGACAGCAATACTCCATACATGGGCGAATAGTGGCCTTATAGAGGTACAGGATACTTTCGGGTGTTAGAAGTTTTCTAGCACGGTAGAGAGAGCCCACCTTCCTCGCAGCGGCCCTGGCAATGCCCTCGATGTAATTGTTCCAGCTCATGTTTCCGGTGAACGTTAGGCCAAGGAGCTTGAAAGACGTACTCTCAGCTAAAGAGTTGTTGGCCATTGCTATAGGTGGTAGAGAAGGTTTCTTGTAATTATTGAATGAAACCAGTTTGACTGTAAACAGGTTTCTAGCATTCAGTATAGATTTTAATAGCACTTTGAGTTTCCTCATATACACGTATTTCATCTTCTCTTTTATTTCATTGCATCGTATCAAGTTCAAGCACCCCAGGTACTTTTAGCCTTCTGCATCAGTCTTTTACCATCTGGCAAAATGATGGCTTTCATGGCGCCTCTCTTCTCTCTTTTAAGACCAACCATCGCACATTTGAAAATTCCAAACCCCATATTTACGTGTTCACTCCACTTCTATACAGTTTTAACCAGAAATTAAATTTCCTTTTCTGTCTTAGAGTAGAAAAAGCTCTGAGTTTTGGCAGGCAATCTTTCTAGAGCTTGTGTTCCGATAAAAATACAGGTTGGTTGCAACTATTAACACAGCCGTGGTAAGGAAATACCTGTTTGATGTCCGGAGGGGCTAACCAGGTTCTACGGTTAGGTGAAGCGCTCTTAAGTCTTGATTGGCTGTTTCGATAAAAACTACCGAAGAGGGAACGTCTACAAATAAAGCTCATTTATATGATGAATGCAAATACAGATTATTATTATTATTATTATTATTATTATTATTATTATTATTATTATTATTATTATTATTATTATTATTGTTGTTGTTGTTGTTGTTATTGTTGTTCTTTTTCTTCTCATTTATATATTAATAATTATTTTGTGTGTCACGCTTACATCCGAGTGACTATCGTTTAATTGTTATGAACTTTCATGTCTTGCAATAAATAATTTTACCAAGAATTCTTCATAAGTTTCGGTTTCGGTTTTGATTATACCTAATGCCACTAAATTCATTTATTTCTTTTTATAAAAAAATTTATCAAGAATTCTTCATAAGTTTTGGTTTCGGTTTCAATTAGAGCTGAAGGAATTCAAGTTATATATGCATATTTTTTTTATTAGTTTTGGTTTCGGTTTCGGTTCAAGCTGATGCACTCAAGTTATATAGATATATATATATATATTTTTTTTTCAATTCGTAACATTATAATATTTAAAAATCGACAAAACATTCACTCCATAATAATATATAAACAATTTGCAAGAAATAAAATATCAAATTTAAACAAAACTTTACGACTGAGCTACGTCGGGTGTCTCTGCTAGCTTAGATAAATACGTTTGCAGTTTTAACGAAAGAGCTACAATAATATAAGAACGACTCCATTAACGTTGAAAATATACAGAATGCCAACATCAATATATTATATATGACAGAGTCCTCTGTGGGATTTCGAAATCTCACACTAGATATTATTATTATTATTATTATTATTATTATTATTATTATTATTGTTGTTTTTTTGTTGTTGTTGTTGTTTTGGTTGTTTGGTTGTGTAAAAACAGTTTATAGCGCTTATTGTATATTCTATATTATGATTACATAGAATACGATTTAAAAATTGTTAGATGTAAGGAATTATTGATAAAGATTCGCTAGAGCATTTAATTGGATTTTTAAATATAATTAAAATGTCAATAAATAGAAATAGAGCAAAAGAAGTATATATATATGTGTGTGCGTTTTGTTTGTGTATTGTGCGGGTGCTTTGTGTGCGTGTGTGTGCGCGTGTGTGAGTGCGCGTGTGTGTATGTGTGTGTGTGTGTGTGTGTGTTTGTGTGAACAGCGAGAGATAGAAGGAGAAGTAGCTTTGTTTACTGGATCCAAAGTAGAAGGTTTTCGGGGATAATACATAATTTAGATATAATTAACTTGTGTATATAACTATAGCGATGCGGTGCTTTTGACGGTGTGAAAACGCGTGCGTCTCAAAGAGAGCGAATAATTGTGAAAAATTGTGTGTAAAAAATGAAGAATGACAGCAGAATCGAGGACGCTAGTATTGAGAGGAGTTATGTGGGAAGAAAGTAGAGTATAAACAAAAGATAGAGTGGGTCAGCAGCATTCAATTATTCAAAAGAAAGAAAAACGTCTCTCTCTCTCTCCATCCCTTTATATATATATATATATATATATATATATATATATATATATATATATATAAAGCTGAGCGTCTGTGTGTGTGTCTGGTCACGAATAAGCTCCTATATAATTGAGTATTATAGAAAACTGATCACATATAATGATAGAAGATGTATCGAGACACAGGAATGGATGTGTTTGGTCTGGCATAATGATGATTCATTAAGATTGTGGGGTCTGCGTAAGCGCCTGGTCCACAAAGTATGGAAATAAAAAAAATTGAATAAAAAAACCGTTTACAAATGTTTTTGATATAGATGTACATAATAATACTTTGATAAGTATGTTTTAATTTAAATAGGGATGGTATAATAAAATTGCGGGGTCCGCGTTCCCGCCTGGCCTCCATAGAATGAAAATAGGCACACACTTTAATAAATACTTTTCATATCTATCTGCGTAAGTATACTTTGCTAATTATGTTTCAGTTTGAAGAAATATGGTATAATAAAATTATTGGGGTGTTCGCTCGCGCCACCTTCATAGAATGGAAATATGTCCCAAAGTTTAAGAAGGTTTTTTAATATAGATCCACAGAATATTGTGATAAGTGTTTCAGTGTGAACAGGTATAATAAATTATGGGGTCTATCTATTTTATTTCTACTTTCATCATATTTTGCTTTGGTTTTGATACCCTCAAATTCGAAGCTATCTCTTTACATACCTTCCTTTTCATAACCTATCATACTTTCTTAAATCAGAGTCCATTTTCTGTAGGCTGTTTTTTGACCCAGTCAACGACGGGTACTTTTGCTAGTATATATATATATATATATATATATATATATATATATATATATATATATATATATATATATATATATATATTTATATATATACAGAATGTCCAAAAAGTCCCTGAAGGATTTTGATCATAAATAGATTCTTTATATTTTAGATATCTTTCTGTACTTTTAACACAATCTTAGATATAGAGAAAATTTAAAAAAGAAAATGAAAATTCAAACAATCTTTATGAAAAATAATGTCTTTTAAATGTTGCCCATTTTCAGCTTCGCATATTTCTTCTATTTTCAAAACATTATTCATGAAAGATCGCAGAATCCCTGGATTGCGATTTAATATCCTTTTTTCATTCTTGAATGGTTTCCTTGCATTTTTGCACAGTTTGGGGTTTGACGATCCGAGGTCGATGGAGTTAAGTCGCAATCTAGAGATGCTGCAATCTGTCATTAATAATGTTTTGAAAAGAGCACAAATATGCGAAGCTGAAAATTGGCAACATTTAAAAAAAACATCAATTTTCATCAATAATGATTATTTCAATTTGGCATTTAAAAAGAAATCCCAATGTCTAAGTCAGATTTTTAAAAAATTACAGAAATGTATCACCAACAATAAAATAATAATTGAAGTTCAAAAGCGTTTAGTGACGTTTTGGACACGATGTTATTTTTACATAAACATTACAATGTTACTGCTCAGTCATGAGCATGTTTTGGTCAGCTAGTTTATAATAACTACATACCTCTTTAGGCGATGATTACAAACTCTACTTTCGTATAAGCTGTTTCGATATATAGCTCGATAGATATATGCAGGGTAGAACAATATAGTTAGCGCCCTAAAAGCAAACAACAGTACAGCTTTATTTTAAAACTTTTATTGGGAAAATAAATGCCGATAGCTTAGTTATGTAATAGAGCTGACATCTATTCAATGACCGCCTCAATACGGGTCCAGAACTGAGAAAAAACATTTTCCACCAGTGCCAACAGGAGCTCAGTAAAAACTAGACCAGTATGTGGCAGATGGCCGCGACAGGCTGGCTTTGGTATTGTGAGAGCTGATGTTGGTTATGTTCTCGACGTATGACTAAACAGGAGGAATGCTAGTGAGAAAAAGGCACAAAATCATAACACTCCTGAAGTTCTGGGTTTCTCTGAACTTGTGGGCCGGCACCGAGTCCTGCTGTCATCCCAAGCTTCTACCAGCAATCACCTGATTGCATCAGGGGATTACTACACTCTTCAGCACATCCAGGTACACTTTGGTGTTGAATTTCAAGCTAACTTCGAAAGATATGGCATGAAGTGGCCCTTGCTTGAAACTACACCAATAACCATAAACATCGACGGAAACTATTTTCATCACCATGGGCATGTTCCTGTTATTTGTGGCAATCCAGCATTTTGAAGGGGCTGGCAATGGTCCTGTTGTCAGAATTGGGATCGGTAGAGAGACTGAGACAGCGGCGCATTTCCGATCTCATTTGTTGAACATCGTGTCACTTTCAAACATGATAAAAGGCTCTTATTGCTCTTGAGATCTGTACACAACAAAAGGAAACCGGTTTTCATCAAAGAGAGATGGAATCATATCATATCAAGGGAAACAATTTTATCGTTCAACCATGTGAAAATATAGATATAAAAGAATAACTGTAGCTAAATTCCAAGCGTTTTAGTATTTATTTTTCTCGTTCTAAAACCCTTTCAACACATTAAGATCTCCATGCAATTTGTTACAAATCAGTTCTTTCATGCAGAACCAATTAATTATTATTATGTCAATATCGGATTTTCTCGTGTATATGCTCATCAGAAAAATAGGAAAAACTTAGCTTACCAAGAAAAATGGATGACAATATAATGTCGGAAAAAAAGGGAAAAAATTCAAAGAAGACGCGTCTTTGTTAGCTATATCAGTTCATGTTTTGTATATGTTGTTATGTTTAGTGGTTATTATTATATCATAATACATTGATATGTGGAACCCTTTGATGATTAGCTCAACAAAAGAAATGCGATGCTGAGTTTTATTATCACTTACTAGAACCCAACTTCCTCAACCTCGATTTTTATATTATAAAAAATATTTAATAAAGCATTCGGACTATACCTTGTCTGGAGACCAACTATCACACTCCCTAAAAATGACTATGTTATATTTATTGACAATTTTGCATGCAACAGTAAGCAACGATGAATAAAATGCTCAAAATTCAGTAGTAAAACTTGGTGGATAAGTCAGACAGTGCCTTCAATACCTTTAGAAACGTGTTTCGTATCGGCACATTTATTGATAGTATGTACATGAAACTTACGCTTACTTCGAAGCAAACTTCTCCGGCTGCAATGCACTTGTGGTATCGTACCAACAACTTCATAGAAGTCATTTTGTGTGAGCATGTCAATGACCTTCATCTCCTCAATTATCTACTAACCACAGCCTTTAAGGCTTTCTATGGACTCAGAGAATCAACAGAGAGCAACGTACAGAGTACAGGGAGGGTGAGGTACTCTATTGATGCCCACCTTGGTACAATTGTCTGTGAAAAGAATGAAGTTGCAGACTAGTGCATTTTCCGGGTGAAAATTCCACTGAACCGACTTGAGGTGTACGGGTCTCTTCTGACTGAATCCCTTCCCGAACTCCATTAAAACCTAAATATAATATTCCTTGTTGACTGTTTATCCAGTAGGATTCCAGTATATATAGATTATGACCGTGCTGTCAAAAAAGGGATAATCATAATTTTCTGGATGAATGTATTCTATCTGGCTTTCTTGGGCCTGAGAGAACCATCATTCTTCAACTGGGAATTCTGTCTCTTGGTTTCTCAGTAGTAGTAGTAGATCCAGCGGTCATCATTTCAAGAACTGCGTGATCTGATTTGATCAGCTCAATCTTCTGCCTGCTGTCATAACAACGTCTTTCTTTCTGATCTTCTCTGAGCACCATTGAGACAAACTTCGCGCAAAACTTCCGCATTCTCAGTTCCTTGCGAATAGTTGTGTGTGTATAGTTCCCACACTTACAGCAAATATGCACTTATTGTCTACTAGCATTTCAGCCCGGCGTTGCCCGGGTGTTTGGAGGTGTATGTTGAGCAAAAAAAAAATAAAAAAGCGGTCGATTTATTTTACTTTGACCGCTATTATGACCCCTATTCTGACCGAAAACTGATCACAAAGATTTTCCCAAATCTCAGTACCCTGTATATCAGATTTAGAGTCTGTAGACTTAAAATTGACAGAGTTATTGCGTAGGGAAATGTACACAGACACACACACAGACACACCTTGACACGTTCACTTTTATATATATATAGATATAGACACACGACGGGCTTTATCCATGAAATCCTTTATTTGGAAAATCAGTTCTGGTGCTCTTACTTCCTTATATCTCCTAAACATTTCATAATCCCTCACAAACTTCCTGTCTTCCTTGAATCTCTTATAATACTCAAAAACTGATGACTGATTCATGCTAGATGGTCCAAAAGCAGTCTGAAGCCTTCTATACGTTTCTGTGATTAATTTCCAAGTTTAAAACATAATTTTGCTACATATCGTTATTTTAAAGTGTCCTCGTGTCCATGTTCCATCTTTGAAATTCGCAAGCTGTGATAATAAGGCGTTAGTAGGGTCTATTTCAATTCCTGCTGTAGCTGTTCGTTAAAAATTAAAATCATAAACATTGGCCATTCATCTAATATGATGTACAGCAATAGCATACTGAATTTTTAGGAGTCTACGGCAATTTTAAATGCTTGTACAAAAAAGGCTGTAAACCTAATGAAGGCACCTCGTATCTATGTTAAATATGATTTAAACTCACCATGGTGTATTTCTCAGCGCACGCACGTATGTGCTTTGAGAATCAAGCATCGCTATTCAATTAAGAAATGCTGTCAGAAAATGTAATTAATTTCACGTCATTCCAGTACAAAAATCCTTTGCTTTTTAATTCAATCATGTCCAACAAACTCTTTTTTCACCAACGTATAAAAATAGACACATGCATGCGCTAATATCCGTACACATACACACACAGACGCTCACACACACACACACGCATATATACATATATTGTTTTACATATACAGAAATATATTTTCAACATTTTATACATATATATGCATATATTAAGCAGTTTATACACAAATACATATATACCTATATATCTATGAAAGTGAAATTGTCTGTATGTCTGTGTGTCTATGTGTGTACATTTCCCTACCAAACTACTCTGTCAATTTTCAGTCTACAGACTCGATATTTGACATAAGGAGGAATGACATAAGGGAAAATCCTTTTAATTGGGTGTCGGTCAGAAATTGGGCTGTCAAGGGGTCAAAGATTTGACCTTTGAAAACTCTACACAATCTCCTTCAACATTTTTTGGGTCTAAACAGTTGAAATTTTAGATGTAGGTTACTTATTCATAAATCAAACATTTTAATTTAATTTGATCTAAAAAATTATATATTTTAACAGGTTAAAATTGGGGTCAAAATTAAAAATATTGACCTCTGCGGTATCTTCCAAATTACATAGCCAACTTTTAGTTTAAACATTTGAAATTTTGCACAAGTGAATATCAGACATAGGGCAAGCTTTTAAAATGAGTTTTTGGCAATAAATTTGGCTACCAAGGTGTAAAAGTTCAAAATAGTTTGCGGTCTCTAGCAAACTATTCAGCTAATTTTGGTCTAAATATTGGGAATTTTACATAAAGGGTAATCAGACATTCAACACGCAAGTTTTCGGGCGAGAATTTTTCTGCCAAGAGGTCAAGGTTGAAAGAGTTGACTTTTGTCGACTCTACGAATCTTCTCCGCGAATGTTAAGTCTAAACACTGGAAATTTTAGATGTAGGTTACCTGGAAATGAGTAAAACCTTTTTAAATATATATATATATATATATATATATATATATATATATAAGCACATAAAGTTATGAACAGTACATAGGGCTCGAGCAAAGCCGAGTGGAACTGCTTGTATATATATATATATAGATATATATATTAATCTTCTTATTATTATTTTAAAATATAATTATCTACTGACACGTGTTTCGTCGCCACGACTCATCAGAGTGGCTGAATCTTGCGAGATTCTTAATCGGCACCTCGTGATAAGAAGCCTAAACTTCTACCACGCGGCTAAACTCGCAGGACTTCTAAATGTATCAATTTTATGTAGATGTTTTTATTTGTTTTTGTTAGCCATACTTTCTTGAATGAATTCAAGTATTTATAAGACATATATATATATATATATATATATATATATATATATATATATATATATATATACATACATGCATAAACACGTTGGTAAAACTAAACGTAGATTAGAGAATATGTTCACTGAAAATAAAAGAGATATAAGAAATAGCAATTCGTTGTATGCATCGTTCTATAATTCATTGCAGCATAACATACTTCTTCAATCAGTGCTTATCGCAAAGTCACTAAACAACGTGGCGTTTTCTAGAATGTAAAAAAAAACATAATTTAATTTGAGACATAGCTAATTCTTTCACCCCAATAGAAAGCATCACCCACATTAACACATATAATCAGTCAATAAATGACGTAACAAAATACACTTATTATATTTCAAATTCAAATTCATATTTGAATTATTACAACCATATTTAATCCAAAAAAAGATAAATTTCATCAATCCTTTTAGATATTAACGGCTATATGATGTTATGAAAATACTCTTTTTCACAATGCAATGTGCCCCTCTTTTTTTATTTTCAACTGCTTTTTCAATTTCTATAATTGATTAGGGGCTCACGTTTTATTACATGAAAAATATATTTCAAATATTTATACTAGTGTTTTGTTTTCAGAAGAAGTCTAGCAATAAAGGCGAAAGGACGATGCGCACATAGCTTATTTTTTTTCTTTTTCATTTATGTTTCTCCCTCCATATATTCATGTGTGTACTTTTGGTATTAAGAAATAGATCGACTAGGAAGGGATTTAAATATTTTGTCTAACTGTAACAAATAACTTCGATTTTATTTTAATCACATCGACCACACACACACACACACACACACACACACACACACACACACACATATATATATATATATATATATATATATATACATATATATATAGGGGTCACCACTTATCAAGGCCCGGAGGCCACTCAGGGATAAGGGTTATTGCGTGCACAGTAAGCAATGAGATAGTATTGTAGTAATCATTAATATTGGAGATTTGATAGAGTGTCTTACTTACGGGGGCAGTTTGTCAGGAATTTGTTTATGTTGGATTTGAAGACATCCAAGTTGTAGTCAGGTGGGAAACAGGCGAACGGAAGAGAGTTGCACAATTGTGCACTTCTGAGAAAGAAGCTCTGATCATGGAATCTACGTTTGGATTTAGGCACAAATAAAGAGTGGGGAAAATTATTGACAGTAGTTTCAGCCAGACGGGTGTTTCTCGTGAAAGATTGGCGAGGGGGGACGAGAGATTGGAGCTCAGACGAGCACATGCCATGGAAATAACGATAAAACAAAGACATGATCGCAACGTCTCTTCTGTGGGAGAGAGGCCGCAGGGAAGAGAAAGGGGCATACCCCACCAAACATCGAAGTCTTCCCAGATATGGCAGCAGTACTCCATCCTTGGACGTACTTGGCTTTCATACAGATAGAGAATGGCATCAGTAGTGAGATATCCTCTGGAGCGGTAGAAGGATCCCACCATTTTTCCAGCGTCCCTGGCAACAGATTTGATGTACGTGTTCCATTTCAGATCAGGAGTAAAGGTCAAACCCAGAAGCTTGTCAAAACATGGAGCCTCCCCAAGACGAGAGCCATCCATTTCAATTGATGCCAGATGGGGATCAGAGGGTTGATGATGTAAAAATAGAAGCCTGGTTCTGGATACATTAGAAGTGACCAGCCACCTCTTCCCCCATTGTACAACGCGCTCAAGATCAGAGGAGAGAGAATTAGAGAGAACTTTGTCATTTACGGCTTTTGATGTGTTGCCATAGATGGTCGTGCCATCATATATATATATATATATATATATATGACGGTCGTTCAAAACGTTCTAACTCATACAGTTTTTGAGCTACAACGTCATAGAAACGCTGTTTTAATTTGAATAAAATAAAATACGCATCTAGTGCGCTTGAAACGTAATATTAGGGAAATAAACAACTATTTTACTTGTTTGAAATTTATCACAAATATATTTCAGAGGTATACTCCATCTTCAGTATGTTGTTTTTTTTTCTTTTTTCCTTTTCTTCTTCCTCGCCATGTGGTAACGTCAAGGATGAGAGTTAATATAGAATTTCTATATAAATTCTCATCCTTGACGTTATTCTCGCGTTGCCTACGCACAGTTCGAACCTTTCAAAATACAACTGCTAGATACAACGCACAGCTCTTTATAAACAGACTTCTTTCTCCAACGTTACAACATGGCAAGGAAGAAGAAAAGGAAAAAAAGGAAATAAAACAACATACTGAAGATGGAGTATACCTCTGAAATTTATTTGTAATAAATTTCAAACAAGTAAAATATTTGTTTATTTTTCTAAAATAACGTTGTGATTTGGCTTTAAAGCGCACTAGATGCACATTATATATATATATATATATATATATATATGTGTGTGTGTGTGTGTGTATATATATATATATTCGTATAGCCAGCTATTTAAGATATGGTATATTTTTTATAATTGTTTTCAGTATTATTAGAATGGGAAAATCTGAGCGCATCTATGTGCTAGCGAAGACATTTTAACTAAATTGTTTGTACCCTGTTGTTTTTAATTTCGTATAGCGAAATCCTCACATTTTGAGATACTTGTATTCCGTACTGCATAACTTATATATATTATAGATAGTCACACGTTTAATATAATAAATGTCTAATTACACCACATCGTTTGCACGTGCCTCTCGCAAATTTGGATAAGACAAACCCATTCGACCCGGTATCTTCACTCTTATCCGCATTCGGTTAAGTGCAAAGAAAAGCAACCCACGGGGTGTCATTAAGGGATCATGCGACCCTTGAGATTAATATACGGCTGCGTTAAAGTATGACAAAATATCTTCATGTGAGATACCCTCTAGGCATTGTTATCACACTAGATATCAGAACAAACGAATAATTGGCAATAATCCAATCGAAAACAAGGATCGGAAATTTCACATTAGCGCTTGTCTTGCTTCATATCTGCTCATAATAATTATGAAGATCCCTCTCTCAACCCCCTTGTGTCTCTCTCCCTCTCTTTCTCTATTCTTTTCTCTGTCTATCTTTTTGTATGTCTCTCTCATTCTATCTGTAACCTTCTCTCTGTGTAGACATATACATGCAAGAACATCCTGTGTAGACATATACATGCAAGAACACCCTAATCTGAAATGGAACACGTACATCAAGTCTGTTGCCAAGGTCGCTGGAAAGATGGTGGGATCCCTCTACCGCTCCAGGAGATATCTCACTACTGATGGAATTCTCTATCTATATAAAATTGAAGTACGTTGAAGGATGGAGTACTGCTGCCATATCTGGGCAGGAGCTGCTAAAAACAGCCTATCCTGCCTTGACAGAGTACAAAATAGACTTCGTGGCTTAGTGGGGGATGCCCTTTTCTCTTCCCTGCAACCTCTCTCCCACAGAAGAGACGTTGCAAGCCTATCCTTGTTTTATCGTTATTTTCATGGCAGGTGCTGGTCTGAACTGCAATCTCTGATCCCCCCTCGCCAATCTTTTACAAAAAACACCCGTCTAGCTGAATCCACTGTCAAAAACTTTCCCCACTCATTATCTATGCCTAAATCAAAATGTGGATTCCATGAAAAAAGCTTCTTTCTTAGAACTGCACGCCTATGGAACTCTGTTTTGTCTGACTGCTTCCCACCTGACTACAACTTTGATGTCTTCAAGTCCAACGTACACAAATTCCTGATGAACCGCCCCCCCCTTAAGTAGACACTTTAAATATCCACACTAAAGTACTGTACTTAAATATCCACACTAAAGTACTGTAACCCTTATCCCTGAGTGGCTTCCGGGCCTTGATAAGTGGTGACCACCTTGTAAAAAAAACATACACACGTATATATATATATATATATGTATATATATACATATATATATATAATTAGTTCCGCAGACAGAAAAATTATATATATATATATATATATATATACATATATATATATATATATATATATATATATATATACACACATATATATATGCATATATATATATGCATATATATATATATATATATATATATATATGAAATGGTTGCATATGTTTTGTTTCATAGATGTAGATCCACTGAAACCCCTGTATTTTATGTATGGAGGGCAGAAAAGATATATAGTGTGATTATTATACGAACAATATTGGTTACATATGTACATACAGTTTTTCGTCTAAATTGAGATTCTACTGAAACATGTATGCACATATCTAAGCAATAATGTTTGTATAATAAACATAAATTCAATGATGAATTTTTATCGTTAGCAATAATACCGTAGATATGCCAATATATCGTTACTAATATACGTATCGCTAGATGTCACATATATCGTTACTTATATACGTATCGCTAGATGTCACATTTCTTATGTTACCTTGCACTGGCTCACTGATGTGAAGCATTAGACTTCGAAATACCGAGGTATAAAGCACACCTATATCCTTTATCCCTAATGATGTAATATTCTAATTGCATGGATAATTAAATTTATAAGCATTAGAATATCTGTTGTATTGCAAATTTTTCATTTTCTTTTTGAATCTAAATCTCACCTTTAATATTGAGCTTTTAATTATCCTGAGAAAGGGTTCTTCAAATTCTTTTTAAATGCCCCTTCGAGGGGGCCTTCTAAAAGTAATGCCACTTATTTTTATTCCGCTCGAATGAATCAGGGGCGATTGCAAATTTACATTGTTATAGTAAGTGAACTCATACATTCACAACCTGCCAGTTCCATCTTTCTGTTATAGATATTGACGGTGGGAGACTTTAAGAAAGAAGCCTTTTCATAGACATGCGTCGAAAACAGAGATGCGTCACTGAATTCAAGGCAAGAGCGTATGGAGACTAGTGGTTAATATGTAGAAAAATAGTTTCTGGAGCGCAAACAATCGCTCGTTTAATGGAATAACTCCCGTCTTTTATAGTTCTTCAATGTTCTGAATTAAAAAAAATATGCAGCCTTATTTTGGAAAAAGTCTTCGTACGACAGAGCGCGCGCCAGAAGCCAATGCACAGTCATCGTTTAGTAAATTGAGAATGATGGTGACCATGTAAGCCAAAGCTACAATTAAAAAACGAATTTGTTAATTTAAATTTCGCCGCCTCTAAATATTATATCTTTATACAGGGTGTCAAAAAAGTAGCTAAAAGGTTTGGAACTTAAATAGATTCTTTATTCTTAATAAGTTTCTTTCTGGAATTTACACACTGTCTCACTAAGGTATTGGGGAATTAAAAAAAAACCAAAAATGCAAAATTCAAACAATCTTTATTTATGAAAAATAATATATTTTTCTGTTGTCCATTTCACTTTCGCATATTATCTCTCGCTATGAAAATGTCAAATCGCTACCACGTTCCACGGACTTGACTAGCCCCGACTTTTTCTTGTAGAGACATCTTAAACAAAGAGTCTTTGTTTACAAACACCAAATTCTATAAGAATTGAAAGGAAACATAAGGAACGAAATAAAAGAAGTAAAATTGCAATCAAGGAATTCTGCAATCTCTCATGAAATTAGCACAAATATGTGAAGCTGAAAATGGATAACATTTAAAAGACATTATTTTTCATAAATAAAGATTTTTGAATTTTGCATTAAAAAAATGTCAGTGCCCGTTTGCGCATGTTTTCGTTAAAATGGTCATTGCCAATTTCTGTAACAACTAGAGGTTTTACATTTCGCCTGTTAAATGACCAATCCTCAATTATACGTGTGAAACAAGACCATTATAACCTGTAGTGCAATCACAGGACAAGCAAAGCAATAAAATCCTAATAACTAATTTTGAGAAGGTAAGATTTATTACGAAATAACTCGCACAAAATAGAAAAATATCAAAAGAAAAAAAATCAATAAATAATAAGTTTTATAGCATTACTCCTTGCTTCTGTAACATATGAATTATTGATTGACCGACTTTTTTTACAAAAAAAAATAAAGGGTTGTTCAAGGTCTATTGAAATAAAACCAATAGTTGGCTTTGATCCATGACTTTATTGGAAAATTATTTCCGACTAGTAATATAACCCTACACGGATAACAGAAATAACGCAACAATATGCACTTCTTTTATTGAAATAATAGCAGGCCTTATCCGATTGTATGCATAAATATTATATTTTAATTATTGCAGATTTCTTATTTATTAGAAACAAAAATACCGTAGGTATAAAACGGAAAGTTATTTAAAAAAAACAAAACAAAAAAAAACAATGAAGCAAAATAAAAAAAATGTTAAATCGAAAAATAAAACTGGCATATATATATATATATATATATATATATATATATATATATATATATATATATATGTTGCTATTATGTTTTTCGAAACGGCTCAATTCTTGTAAGTAAAAACAAACTACTCAAGCTGTGATAGAAACCAAAACCTTAATACAGTGAGTCAAGTAAGATAACCAGTAGACCAGCTTGACATGATCATTAAAGTCCTTTCCAAACAAAATTTCTCTAAACACAAGGAAGCTGTCATGTTTCTCGACCGCACATGCGCAGTGTGCCGGTTGGTTTTAACTGGGTTCCTCCAAAGAAGGAAGTTTCATGAGAGTATGAAATTCACAAGCAATCCCCAGTCGCATGCATATCCCCGGTATTAGAGATGACGCCGTTAGGTTTTTGAAACTCTTGCACGGACATGTTGACGTCCTCCTACATATAGCGCCTGGAATTCCATAATTAGTCACCCATTTTAGTGATAACCAGGCTCAAAGTTGCTTAACTTCAGTGATCTGACGGGAACCGGTGTGCCAATGTGATTATGCTGTACATGTTTAACAATTGACAAAAAGATAAAACATCAGACAACCCCCAACGTATTAATTTTTTTTATTTTTGACCTTTTAGCACACTTTTTTCCGGATAAAATTCAATTAAAATTTGTCCACATGTCTGAATACCCTATATACAAAATTTTAAATGTGGAGCAGACGTTCGTTGAATGTATAGGTTGATGAGTGCCCGTAAGTACACATTCTCACTTTTAAAGATATATGTAGAACTAATATAATACAAAGTTGTTTCCGTTTGCCATTCACCAGATACAAATGCATTTGTTATTTGTAAATAATTCAATTAATTGTAGGCTTAAGTGCTTGCAACACGTGTTAAACCGAATTCTATAGACTCTGTTCTCAACAAATCCAATTTACCGTCAATTATAAATTTACAATAATTTTCTTTCGGCATGTTCTGTCGTTCTCGGAGGAGAAAGCCTTTTAAATCATTTGAATTTGAAAGATGATTTTAATGAATTGGAAGCACCACATTTTGACACACGTTTTCGATTTAATTAAGTCCATCACAATATCTACACAACTTATATGTTAGTCTTAATAGAAAGTCAATATATATATATATATATATATATATATATATATATATATATATAATTATTTTTTTACTATAATAATTATTAAATACCTACAGACACTAGTGTTTCATTCTTTCGGGAATCTTCAGTGCAGGGTGTCACGATTAATACCAGTCGAACGAGTCGAACCCCGCATCACGAGACATCTCTGGCTCGATTTAGCGAAGACCTAATCCATTCGGCTACCGTTAACCGCGTGAAATAACATCGAATTTAAACATTTTAATTTTAAATGTTCATTTACGTCAGTCAGAGAGTGATCTAATCGTTATATGATGATCTTTGCATAAGAGCTAAAGTGATGACTTTAATTCAACTGAAAATGCTCAACGATAAGAAACGAATTTCTTAAAGGGGCTGTCATAATTATTTTTTTTACTATAATAATTATTAAATACCTACATATATATATATATATATATATATATATATATATATATATATATACTAGCAGTTTCGCCCAGCTTTGCTCGAGACCGATGCACTGTTCATAATTTGATGTGCATATATATATATGTATATATATATATATATAAATATATAGTCATCCACATACAGTACTGTTTCGCTGTTTCACAGCTCATCATAAATATATATATATATATATATATATATATATATATATATATATATATATATATTTAAAACTTTGACTCATGTCCATGTAACATACATCCCAAATTACAAGAGTTTGGACTCAAAAGTGGTGGTGAATTTTGATAGAATCTGCAAATTAACTCTTTTGAAGTTGAACTCTTAGTGTAACGCGTCCCGTGCAGCTCAGCTCAGGTGCACCTGTAGCCGATACATGTGGCGTTACGTTACCCGTGGTTTCGTCTAGTGGTCGAATTCGTCTTCGGTCGTCGTCGGTCTCTCTCCCGGTTCTGCTTTCAGTCAGCTTCCAACCGTCACCTGGGCTATCGGAGAAATATATTGCATTCACAACGGCGTTCCAATCAAAGAAAAAAAGTCAAAAACTTCATTGGTTAACACAGAATTGATTATTGACTTTGACTTTACAATATACTAGTTACACACTGCCTGATCATGCAACTTAGGGGCTGGCCGTTTTGGTTCTTCTATCAAGTTCTCCGTTCTTCATCTACCGTCCACGGGCAGGGATCAGCGAACACAGAGACCAATTAGCTAAGTGTCTTGTTTTTATCAAAATAGTAATTCCTCCGTCCACCTTTTTGGAGTTATTCTTTCTTCCTTTCCCCTCCTCTCTCTCTCTCTTTTCTTTTATCGTATCAATTTGTATTCCCTAATTTCTACTCCTTCTCTCGGCTTTTATCTATTCCAATTTTTAACCCTCATTGTACTGAGGTGTTACTTATCAATAATTACTCACCTCCAGGTCGACCGTGTCACTCCACAGGGTTTAAAAACAACCTCTTCGTTGTTAACAGATTTTTTTACGAGCCATTATCTCGAAACAAATTCTCGTTTGTCTTTCTCTTAAAGACCCCACCCCGGCCCTGATGTGATAAGCGACAACTATTTATTACCATGAGTCAACCATTCTCGGTTGGCGAGTCTGTATTGCCGCCTCTGACTCTAACTTCCTATAGGTGTCGGCCAGTAAGACGGCATCCCCCCACGTACCTTTCGATAGGATCTTATTTCCTTAATAATTTGCATTGTTGTTCTAATCTAAACCAGAAAACGACCCTATATTGTTTTTTCTGCCCTCGAAAATTTCGTTATCATTTTTATTTATGTATTTCCCATCAAAATATTCACCATTTCTTCTCTCATAATCTGTTTTTCCTTGACCAAGTGTCAGTATGTTCCCCCCATGCCTCATCCTCTATTTGAAAAGCAAGATCATCTGGTGTCGCCAGGGATCTCGTCATATTAGCAGCTAAAATTTCCCCCCAAACTGATTAAAAAGGTGGCTCCATGTCTGATTACCCTTTATGTAACATTTTAAACGCTTAGACTCAAAATTGGCTTGATAGTTTGCTAGAGCCCGCAATGGTCAAATCCTTTGATCGTTAATCTCTTGGCAGCCACATTTACAGCCAAAAATCGATTAAAAAGCTTGCCCTATATGTGAATATATTTTATGTAAAATTTCAAATGTTTGGTAGAGACCGCAAAGATCAAATGTTTTAAAAATTTACCCAATTGTGACCTCTTAACATTTATTGTTTTGGGCTCAAATCCAATTAATAAGTTGGATCCATGTCCAAGTAACGTACATATATGATATTAAGTGTTTACATCCGAAATTAGCGGAGGAGTTCGGTAATGGTTTCAAAAGTTAAATCTTTGCACTTGGACCCCCTGACAGCCAAATTTCTGGCCGAAAACCGATTAAAAAGATTTTTTTCAAATTTCAATACCATTTATATCAAATCTCGAGTCTGTAGACTTGAAATTGACAGAGTAGTTTTGGTAGATAAATGTACATAAATAGACACACACTGGCATATATATTCACTTATATATATATATATAATTTACGTATATATATGTATATATATATATATATATATATATATATATATATATATATATATATATATATATATATACGTGTGTGTGTGTCTACGTGGTTACGTTGACACACCGGTTCTCATCAAATCACCGAAGTTTAGCAACATTGAGCCATTCTCCTCCAGATTGTATTTGCTCTCCGCTTATCTCGGCATTGTTTATAGCTGTTCTGATTCTCCACTTGCTACTGACATTTAAGTACGTTGATTTAGAAGACGTTCGGTTGGATTTGCGCAACTCCTTCAACAAAAATTTCACGCGCAAGCACCCTTACAGTGAGTATTCATAGTCTGCCATGACTGTAGGAAGCCACTGTTGGTAGAAATGCCGACTATCAACGCAGTTAGTTGTAAGTTCAACCTCCAGCTCGGAAAAAGTGCTAGTCTAACAACACTGAAGGCTTATGATACGACGGAACAGTACTGTATGTGGATGGCTATATATTTTAAGCACCCTTTCTTAGCGTAGAACACCGTCATGAATGTATTTTATCTGCTACTTTAATGGCTATAAAACGAGGATCGCTGTTTGTTTGTTGGTAAATAAACAAGCAGCTCGAGCACTGTAAAAGCAGTGGGCGAGTGTTTACTTAAATGAACATTTGTTGAGGTCATTTGCGAGCACCGATCTTACAGGCTTGTAGGTAGGGCTGACGAGTATCAATGCGATGAAAAAGGTTCTAGTCTAGCTGCTCTGATGAGTGGTGAGGCACCGAAATAGTACTTTATGTGGATGACTATATATATATATATATATATATATATATATATATATATATATATAGTATAAATATAAATGTTTGCTCGTATATATATAAATACATATATATATACATATATATACATATATATATGCATATATACACACACACACATATATATAGTATAAATATAAATAACCCTTTATATTTTACAGACACTATTGTTTCATGTTTCGCAATCATTAGTGCCGGAAGTGATAATTACTGCTGGTGTAGGCGTCCGAACCCAACTACATCATAATTTTTCACCCTATCGGATAGTACTAATTAACACGATAATTAATGTAAATTTAACACCTATAAATGCCAAATGCGAGTATTAGAATAATGTAGCGTCGTTTAGGTTAAACAATTTCTAGTTGTTTTTTTTTAGTTTTATTTCTCAGGCAGGTTCCAATTATTATAACCCAAAAAGAGCTTTAAATTATAAATAATATTAATTATTTTGATATCTAAATACACTAGTGTTCCATGCTGTCGCAATGATCGGCGCAGGAAGTGATAATTTATGCTGGTGTGGTAATCTGAGCTCAGCTACAATGTTAACTTTGATTCTATTAGGTTGGTATAAAAATAATGTCGCTTTTGGTCTTTTTACGCATATATATCTAATAAAAAACAACATTATTTTTGCAATAACCTAATATCTTAAACTTTAAGGAAAGTCGGCATGTATATATATATATATATATATATATATATAATATAATATATATATATATATATATATATATATATATAATTTATACAAGCATTGATGGCTACCTATGTGCATACATGTTTCTGTAATCACCCGTTACTGGGGAGATTAGGCTTCAGGCCAAGAATTGCTATTGAAAACCCTTGTCTTCAAGGGTAATTATTGGCCTTAAGACGTAATCTCCCCAGTAATGGGTGATTACAGAAACATGTATGCACATATGTAGCCATCAATGTTTGTATAAATAAATTTAATATACCTGCGCTGTTTACTTATTGAGCACTTTTTGGTAGACACATGTTGTTTCATTCGATGTAATATTCATATATATATATATATATATATATATATATATATATATATATATATATATGCATATGTATATACTATAAGTGTGATTTTCTATACCTGCAGACCCGCAATCATTGGTTGACCGACTTCTTAGAAAAAGAAATAAAGGCTTGTTCCAATTTTATTGGAATAAAACCAATAGTTGGCCTTGATTCATAAAAACCGTTAGAAAAAATAAACGCAAATCAATAAATATTTATAGAAAAACAAAGGAGCATAAACAAAATGTATGCAATAAAAAAATCAATTATTTTCAGATTCGATCTTTTTGTTATTTTCCATTTAAATAAATCACGCATTAATCTCTATTCTCTTTGATTAGTCAATTACTTCATGTTGATACAAAAAATCGATATTTAAAATGATTCGGTGATTTGGTTTTTATTCGTCTTTGTTATGGCATAGCAACAAGTTATGTGTTGTGTTATGCCGAACCCAATGTTCCAATAACTTATACTAATTGAATGTTTCATAGATTTATTTACTGAATTTTCCGGCATTTGAATCTTTGCTTGAATCAATATTGTCGACAGAAAATATATTATGTCAAGTGCTTACGATTAATCTTTAATATTGGTTTTCTGTTGCCGAATTTTTTAGATGAGGATTAGCTTTTCGTATTATTTTGATTCATCGGACTACTGCTCTCATCTTGAGATTTTCACAACGTTTCTTAATGAGTTCGACAGAACCATTACCGAGTTCAACAAGATACACCCGAAGAAGGTCGGTGCTTATTAAACATTGTGTAATCACATTTAAGATCAGAACAGTAATCCGATAAAATCTTCTCGGTTTGTTTTATGATATATTTCCAAATTTCTACTTTTTTGTGGCCCAAATAAAAGTATTATGACGAAAGATTCATTGTTGTTCTTTTATTTAATTTTTCGGCATATATTTTGGTTCTACTTAGTACTGCAACGAATTCTATATTGTTCAGTGTTTGGATTTGGATTCCGCTTGAACTGTTTTAATGTTATTCTATAACGAAGCGTATTTCGTATCATATACGATTTATCGATTGATTTATGTGGCACGTTTTATTGCATCGCACAGTTTTCGTGTTATTTTATTACGAAAAAAAAACTACGTAATTTACACGCGCATGGCTTGTTTTTCTTTAATTGTATTTAAGGCAAAATCGTCTCATTTAATTCAATATTGAAATAATAAACCTATAAATGTTACTCTATAAATGATTGTTATTATTTTTACAAAATAATATGGAGTAATTAGTAGGGAAACACATATTAGAAACACGGACAAAGGAATCTTAGCTTGAAGCCGCGTTTAAAAAATGTAATAATTACGATTTAACTTAAACAAAAAAAAACAGGACGAATTATGTTGGAGAGAGATTGGAAAACAATACATTCTTTTGTCCGTCACATCATCAATAGATCAATAATATGGACACTAGAAAATTTATAATTTTTACAGTAATTTTGTTGGTAGGACAATGTCTAAAATTACGACATGGCTGGTGTACATTTGGATAAGCTTTTTTCATATAACAGGGAAGACGCTTTATCCCCTGGGGGGAGTTACAATGACCTAGTGAAGATATATAGAGACTAGAATTTATGTAAAGTCCGGTCACTATTGATTTATCTTAGGAATAATGAAATAGAAATAAAATTATGATTTTGATAAAAGCCGACTGTTTTCTGTATTATCTATAACATCAATCTCACCTGTCTGTTTAAATGTATGTATGTATGTATGTATGTATGTATGTATGTATGTATGTATGTATGTATGCATGCATGCATGCATGCATGTACGTATGTATGTATGTTTAACTTAAACTTTCGACAAATGAACGGATTTTCACGAGATCATTATCATTTTTAAGCTCGACGTCTCGGACGACAAATATCCTAAAATTGGTCAAAAGCATTAATTCCTTCACTATCAACTGAACAGTTTTTTACAAGGAGGGGTCAGAATTTTGCAAGCTATTTATGCAAGTCATATCGGTTAGACTGATTTAGCCTAATTTTAACGTTCAGAACTCCCGGGGGCGTCAGGGAGTAAACATTTTCTTTCATTTTCTCCTTCGGATCACCGGTTCGGGCCGGCCTGTCTACGACCACTTTTTCCCTTTTATTTGCTCAACACACAAACAACCGGGCAACGCCGGGAACCCAGGCTTATTGCATTTAAAAGGAATAACTTTTACTAGAACATAATCGAATATATAAATGTAAATAGCACTAGGAAAATTACATTTATAAGACATACAATAACATTCGATTCTGTATTAGCTACTATAAAAAGGGAGGTAATCCTGCTTGAGAAATGTGAAAGTTATCTATCTCGTCCGTTAGCGAGGAGAGATTTTCAAATCTTAGGATACAAACAATTTTTTTTTATCCAACTTTGTTCAATTTTTATAGTACTGCAACGAATTCTACATTGTTCAGTGTTTGGATTTGAATGCCGCATGAACTGTTTTAATGTTATTCTATAACGAAGCGTATTTCGTATCATATACGATTTATCGATTGACTTATACAATGTTTATGAATAAAATGGACACGTTTTAGGACTTACAGTTAAACTAATCCGATCATATTAACACAGTTCATGCTTTTTTTAAAGAACATTTTTACTATTGAAATGGGATCTGATCAGATATGGTTACAATCCAGATCCAATTTTTTAACCAATAATGCACATTCATGTTGCTGAAATACGAAGATATACTGGTATCGAATGCATCTGACTCGTCTAAAAATATACCTCGACAAACGAACACAGGCGCGTCGATATATATATATATATATATATATATATATATATATATATATGCATATATATATGTTAGTATATATATATGTATGTATATATATGTATATATATGTATGTATATACATATGTATGTATATATATGTATATATATATATATGTATATATATATATATGCGTGCATCAGGCTTCCTTAAATCTTGATAGACTATGGATAAATTATTAAAGCTAAACTATGAACTTCTACGCTATGGCAACGTGACCAAAGTTATTACCACATTCAAAATAGTTAGATTCGATAGTTAAACGAAAAATAATAAGCCAAACATGTGAAGTAAGAAAAAAAATTCGCTTACAAAAATATTAACGAACGAAGTTTTTAAAAATACGCCATTTTCTAGTCTTTAGAGTAAGGCAGACGAAGTGAGAGAGAGAGAGAGAAAGAGAGAGAGATGTCTAGACAGATTCAACAGGGAGGAGGATCAACAACGCATGCGTCAGATGACGTCATGACGTCGTGACCTGATTTACTTTAAATAGTTGATAAACCGAACAAAATTTATATACGTCGCTTTAGCGTAGGTAGTTAAGGGTTGGTTCATTATCTAAACGTTTTGGGTTCGAATCGTGGTGTGAGATGTCTTTTTTTTCGATTTTTTACATTTAAATATTAAACCCTGTATTATTTAAGCCATTTTTCACGTAACGTTCGTTCGTTTTTCTGTTTTAATTTGTGTTTTACCCCCCCCCGCTTAATTAAAACGTTGTTTTCTTTTCTTACTTCGCTTATAACAATGCTTACATCGTCATCGTCGTCGCCGTCGTAACGCTCCACGACTTTCAAACATCTTTGACTTCTGGCTGGCCGATTTTATTTTCAAACTTCGCCTCAGGGGTTCGGCTTCGATCCTACCCCCCGGTTTCTTTTTTATTTAACACCACACCCCCTACAAACACTCGGGCAACGACGGGTACCCCTCGCTAGTATATATATATAAAATTAAATAATAATTATTCATTTTTACCTATAGAACCTAGTGTTTCATGTTTACACGCACATTAATGTTAGATAACGATTCCTGCCGGTCATGATATTCGGACCCAGTCACGAAATCCCCTTTTAATGTCACTATATGTAAGTTTTTTTATGTCTCCGTATGTATAGACAATTCTAAACCAAGAAGAATCTCCTTCAAAGATAAACATTAAACGATATCCACTCTGTGCTTGAAACGAGTGTAAGTCTATCGTCTCCTTCAATTATTACGCGCTTGAATGCTCGTCTGAATATGCCATTTTTGATCAATAATTTTTGGAAGGCATATCGACAAAACTGATCGTTTTAACCTTGAAATCTTAAGCGAACTAATGCTTATCGATTGATGATTGGACTCTAATTTGCTGTACTCTTTAAGATTTGTCCATATATGTGTAGAAGAGATTCTTTCGGTCGCCTGCTCGGGTTGTGACGTTGAAACATACCTCAAGGAAACTATACGTGTATATCCATGCATCATTTTGTAACACTTACGTTTTAAAGAAAATAGTCGTCTGCATGACTCGTTTTACTTTGAAATAACATGTTTGGATGCGTTTACTCTTCTAAAGAGGGCAGAGTTGGAAAGAGAGTTTAAAAATATCTTTATTCGCCCACCACAATAACTTTACACTCATGATAAAGGATACTGCCTATGATGGATTAGAGCTCAGAATTTGAGGAACATACTAAATTTAGGGTAAGATCAAAAGACATTTGTTCAAATGGCATTTACGTTTATGCATGATGGTACAATCAGGGAAATACGGAACAGGTATGGAACTCCATAGGACAACAGGCTAAAGAAAGAAGTTTTTGAAATACTTTTTTTTCTGGCATCTGGGGACTTCTAAAATGGTAAGATTTTGATGATTTTCACGAGTATGTATCTCGAAGTAGTACAAGTGTGGGGAAAGAAGTGGTTTACCGTTAAAGCGGCTACGCGTTTGTGCCTGCAGAGCACAAATTGAGACTCAAGATGGCGGCCGCAGGCTTTTATGTGGAAAAAAAAGTCTCGTGGAATCTCGGGGAATCTCGGAGAATCTCGTACCCTAGTTCCATAAATAACGAGGAAAGGACAGCGGGAGGACAGATGATTTTAGTCACTAAAGCGAACGGACGTACGTAAAAGAAGAGGTAGAAGAAAGAGTGTGGTGAACGAAACAAACAACGACTCGGTTGAAAGTAGAGTTGTAACGAACACAACAAGTGTAGTACGTTTATGAGGGCACACTCCTTAAAAGTACATGAAGCACAAGCCAGTTGATGCAATTCCCATATAACAAAGAATGAGTTGAAGCATTTAAAGAAAACTCATCTCCTCTCATAAGGCACTGTGTATTCGGGCAAATAAAAATATTTTCTTAACATAGGACGGTTCCTCTATGCTGACAGATGATAGAAATGATGAAATATAGTTTTAAAACAAGTAAAACACTTTGCGCTCCAGCAAAATGCCAAGCTGTCTGTCAGCAGTTCGACTTGTAATGTTTTAAAAAACGTATATTCTTCAATTTGTTAGGCTAAGATTGGGATGTGATGCTTTTATATCTTTATGGGATTCTGCATCTAGTGAATCTATTAATCGATGATGTTAAAGTTTGAAAAGTACATTGCTCTTTTCATCCAATTGCATAGCTGTAGGTGAAATTTCCATGAACATAGTTTATTTTCAAGATGTTTCTATTTACGGAACACATTACCACACGACTGCTTTGATCGTTTTCAGGTCCAAGGTTCGCAAATACTTGTCAGAAACAGTCATCAAATTTTTCTCTCTTCGTTCATCGTTTGGGATTATTTAATAAGAGTATTCAACCTTTAACATCGTTATTTTCATCATAATTGCTCGCCTGAGCTTTAATCTTTGGATTTTTTTTCCATGAGACATCTATCACAAGCATTAATCTTGTTATCGCAGGAAAGAAACACTTTTTTTTTTACTTCTTTCATGGTGATAGCATCAGACAGAATACCTATTTCCTAATTTCATTCCGAAGCCTGCGCATCTGAAACACATTAACATGAGAATGATTTTCTGCAGACTACAACGTGATCGTCTTTAAGCACAATGTCAAAATATATTTGTCAAAAAGAGTCTTCACAAATATTCCAATGTTTTGCACTCGATTCATTGCTTGAAAATTTCTCATAATATTCATAGTTCATCTCATTCTATTTTATGTTAAGTGCTCGACTGTACTCCAATCTTCGGGTCTCTCTTTTAAGACATTTTAAAGAAATAAATATTACAGCGAAGACCCTTACTTTCCACTTTCTTTCTGTGTGCGTAATTTATATATTGTTGTTCTAAATGTTTCCTATCGGATAAACAACTTGTAAAAGGAATTGCTTCGCCGTAGATAATAACGGATTCAAATTCAATGGCAAAAACAAACAAAAAACGTTTTTATACATAATAATATGTTGTCCGCTCGATTTAGTGTTTTACGTCTTCTTAATTATTCAGCTGAAAATGTACTTTTTTTATTGACCCTGATTTCGAGTGACTTGATAAATCGTGACTCAGCTGTAAAAAAAAGAACAGGATTCATGTTAAGAATAAATGTTATTATTGCTTAAAGAAATCTGGTTTTTGTATTTCCGTTCAGACAAACAACTGGTCTGCTTTCCCGAGTGCAAAACAAACCATTCCAGCCATTGTAGTCAAAGAAAACAATGAAGGTTTAAACAGCACGCCATTCCATCTTTTCTTCGCAAACGACTTGTATAATATTTCCATTGTCGGTCATTTTTTTGTTTATTTTGCCGTTCACTTTCTTTAAGGAAACGCATTGTTTTCCAAATATTAAATTTCTTTGTAATGTTTGCCATTCTTCAGCTGATGTAGTTTCTTTTAATTTTTTTGTATAGTCTTCGTTAATTCTAAAACGTAGTAGATATATGAGGTTGATAAGAAAGTTCTTACGGTTTTTAACATTTAAATTCATATGAACTTATCCCGACCCACGAAATAAACACCATCAGAATTGACATACTTCTGCCAATTCAAAACAAGTGTATTTATGCCAGTAACATAAATATCTTGCACTCTGGTGGTGATGAAGTCACTACATTCGTTTTTGATTTCGCTTAGGTTTTTTAAGCAATTTTCACACAGATTGTTGTCAAGATGCTTGATAGTGAAATCGGTAGGTGAGACGCCTGGAGAGTATGGCGAATGAGGCAAAGTTTCATAGCCCAGTTCATTCAACTTTTACAGGGTCAGTTGAGCAAGTTGCGGTCGGGCATTGTCGTGGATGAGAATAAGGTTTTTCGCTGACTAATACTGGGTGCTGTCAAAATGTCTGACGCATTTTATTCATTTGTTGACAGAATTTCTCCATCGTAATGACTTCCCCTGCATCCAAAAAATTGTAATGGATAAGACCTGCAAACATTTTTTGGTACAAACCTGGTTTTGGAGAGTGCCGTAGCGATTCTTCGGCATCTTACCACTCTGAAGCGAAAATGGCTCTTTTAAATTGTATATCAATTAAAGGTATTATAACTAAGACGTCTTTGAAAATGCATCATTTGGAATCAAAATTAAAAATGCCGCAAGAACTTTCTTCTGAACTTAATTTTTACGAATTATTCCGATGTATAAATGTTTTCTAATATTAGTTTCTAGCAAATATTTTCCAGTCGTTCAAATAATCTGTGATACAGCGATATTTTTTTTACGTCAATCAATCAATCAATCAATCAATCAATCAATTGAAGAGAATTGAATGAATGATTGATTGATTGATGTAAAAAAATTTTAATCGCTGTATATATATATATATATATATATATATAAATATGAATGTGTGTGTGTGAGTCTGGTCACGAATAGGCTCCTATATGGTTGACTGTTTTAAAAAAAACTGATTATATATAATGATAGAAGATGTATGGGAATGGGTATGTTTGATCTGGCAGAACAGTGGTTCATTAAAATTGTGGGGTCTGCGTTCGCGCCTGGTCCACAAAGTATGGAAATAAAAAAAATTAAACATAAAAAAAACGTTTACAAGTTTTTTGATATAGATGTACATAAGAATACTTTGATAAGTATGTTTTAACTTAAATCGGGATGGTATAATAAAATTGTGGGGTCCGCGTTCGCGCCTGGCCTCACATGAATAGAAATAGGTACAAACTATAATAAAGACTTTTCATATCTATCTGCGTAATTATACTTTGATAATTATATTTTAGTTTGAAGAAATATGGTATAATAAAATTATGGGGTGTTCGTTCGCACCTGATCTCCATGAAATGGAAATATGTCACAAAGTTTAACAAGGTTTTTTAATAAAGATCCACAGAATATTGTGATAAGTGTTTAAATGTGAACAGGTATGGTATAATAAAGGATGGGGTTTATCTATTTTATTTTTACTTTCATGATATTTTGCTTTGGTTTTGATACCCCCAAATTCAACCCAAATTTACAACCCTTCCTTTTCATAACCTGTCATACTTTCATAAATCAGAGTGAATTTTCTGTAAGCTATTTTTGAACCCAGTCAACGACGGGTACTTTTGCTAGTATCTATCTATCTCTCTCTCTCTCTCTCTATATATATATATATATATATATATATATATATATATATGTATATATATAAATATAGATTACAGATCAAGTGAATTATCCTGTCAGATATTATATCGAGGTAAAATTTTCAGGATAATCTTAGCCAAAAAGGTAAAGTTCAATATTAAAAAATACAGCAGTATATAAGTTTAATGATTATTTTGGTTTATAGAATTTAACTTTAATCATTAAACTTATATATATATATATATATATATATATATATATTTATATATATAAGAACAAGTATTTAATAAATCATGTAAAAAAACAATTTGAAAAAGAGTTAAAAACATATTTAATTTTCAAAAGGAAACACTAAATAAATGGATAGTCCTTAATACTTTCCTTCCCATCAGAGGGTAGGATTTAGCAAAATGCTAGGATTTTGCTTACAAAAGTATTAAATGAAAGCACAAGTAAGTAATGGATCCTACTTCATAACAAAAAGTGAAGCAGAGGGAATAGGGGTAATAAAAAGTGGTGTTACATGAATGAATAGTCTGGTGAAGGGTTAATTTCCAATGACGGTAAAATCCAAACATGCAGGATCCAAGAAAGTTAGTTAAATTTCCATCCGCACAAGTGAAATCCAAGGGAACCGCGTAATTGGAAGATGATTGGTTTTATCGAGCTTTTAAATCTGGTTGAGATTACTTTATAAATATTTATTCTTTAATATTTATAATATACTTTAGTTTATGCCATCTTGGATCATTTTGGAAAACTTAACTGTAATTCTTATTTTTATTTGAATATATATATATATATATATATATATATATATATACTTATAAACACCAAATAGTACTTAAAGGTTTACGTTATAGTCTAGGAAATTCTACCCACGTTTACCTCATACTTACGATTCATATAATTGTATTTATATCGTGTTTTAGGAAAGAGCAGCAAAACTGATTTGAGGAATTTTTTATTCTTAAACTTGATTGAAATGCCGTATTAAAATAGATTGCGGCACATTTTTTTTTTACTTACCGTATATTTGTGCGTAAAAGGTGAGCGTCAGATAGGACCAGATACAAAATCGGAAACAAATTTTAATACATTTATCATATATGTCCACTACAGTAACTGGCTTGGATGCTCTAATTATACAGACGTAGCTGGTAGCACAGCACAGCTTCTCTATATCCCATTCCCTATCTTAGATGGTTATATCCGCGACACGTTTACTAGACCAACAAGATCAACATGCCTCACTTCTAGATCTATTTCTGACAACATTGTACAAGAAATGCTCACAGCCCACTCCGAAATGGTGATCACGCTTTGATAATGCTAGAAATCATCCTAAATTCTTGCCTTAAAATTGAGGAACCACTACTCAAAACAACGAGGTATTACAGAAAAGCTTACTAGGAAGCCATCAGAGAACTCATCAGAGATGTCCATGGCAAAATATATTTTGTCTTCCAGCTGAACAGTGTGCAAATGAGACCACTGCATAGTTCGAAACTGCAATTGAGGCACATGTCCCACACAGAAATTTTGTAGCAAGCCCCACTCTCCTCAATGGTTTACCTCTGCTTGTGCAGCTGCCATTGCTCAAAGGCAGCATGCGTTCTGCAGATTAAACCGACATAAGTCCAGTTCAAACAGGCAGAAGTATATAGAAGCCAAAAATAATGGTAAGAAAGTAATGGCGACAGCTAAGACTGATTACAGGAAACGCATCGAAGAACAGGAATTAGGAACCCGTGATTTTTGGAAAATCTACAACAGTGTAGTAATTAATGGACAGTCAACGATTCCCCCCCCCCACTATCCAACGATCATGCGGTTGCTTGCACGGCAACCGACAAGGCTAATCTGCTTTCCAGTCGGTTTGCCTCAAACTCCACACTGGACCCGGCACACCACTCCCTCCTCGACTTTCCTTTGCGAACAGACACCACACTAGACGATTTGAAAATCACCACTTCTAAGGTGCATGGTATCATAAAAACCTAGACACTTCGTAAGATGTGGACCAGATCTCATCCCAGCTGCGCTAATAAAAATATGCTCTGCTGAGGTTGCTCCAGTTCTCTCAAAACTTTACAATAAATGCCTTAACGAATCTTGCTTTCCCGACTGCTGGAAAACCGCTTGTGTGGTACCAGTCTTCAAGAATTCTGGTGAAAGAAATGACCCACTAAATTATCGCCAAAATATTTGAGTCATTAGTTAATCAAGCCCTAGTCCAACATCTAACAGCCGACCGACTTACAAACAATATGGATTCAGGCAAGCCCGTTCAACACCGTTCACTGAACAAACTAAGGGAGGGTAGAGCGGTAGCCATTGATATATCTAAGGCCTTTAACAGGGTATGGCACGATGGTCTTCTAAGGAAAATTAGATCATTTGGTATCACTGGAAGAATAAATAATGTAATTAAATCCTTCCTAAGTAGAGAAAAATCCAAATTTTCCTCGACGGTCGTACATCCAAACAATATAGGGGTCTATCCTTAGACCTTTCTTATTCCTGATAAAATTGTTTCGGAGATCTGTATATTTGCCGATGACACGCCCCTCTATAACAAAGGAAAGCAAATGAACACATATCCAAGGAAATGGCAGAAACACTAGAGGATGCCTTCAAATCTGTAGTGGAATGGGGACAAAAATGGATGGTCACATTCAATGCTGCCAAGACTAAGCTTGTTTCCTTCACTAACTACAAGAACCCTTTTCTATCATCAAGTGTAATGGCCTGAAAGTACTTCCTTTAAACTCCTTGGGCTAATGTTTACAGGGAACATGAACTGGAGTATATACACTGAGAGCATTGCCAAGGCTGCTGCAAAGAAACTGGGCTCTCTGTTCCGTGCTAGAAAACTACTTACGCCTGAAAGTATCCTGTACCTCTATAAGGCCACCATTGTCACATTTGGGCTGGTGTATCTGCTGCTTGTTTCTTATTCCTTGACATGGCTCAAAAGAGAATCGCCAACCTAATAGGTCTTGAACCGTCATCTAGGCTTCAGCCTCTGTCCCATCGACGAAATATTGCATCCCTCTGCCTGTTCGAAAAATACTTTAATGGTGAATGCTCTGACGAACTGCAAGCGCTTGTACCTCCATGACGTTACTACCCCCGAAAAACCCGATAAGCAACTAAGCCCCACCCTTTTACACTAGAGATCCCTGGGTGTAAGAAAGCCTTTTACTCCAATAGTTTCTTCCCCAGAACTGCAAGACTTTGGAACTTCCTTCCAGGATACTACTTTCCCAACTGTACTGCTATGCAGAAGTTCAAGTGTAATGTGAACAAACATCTTTCTACTCATCTCCCCTTATAATGCCCCCGTAAATTATGTCCTTGATAGTAGCCCCCTATTTCAAAGTGGCACTTTCCTTGTTAGGGGTGAAAATTAAATAATAAAAAAAAATATCGGTTGTATAAGAGACTGCTAAATCACGAAACGATGTTTCTTTAGCCTAGGCTAGAAATTGTATCATCTAGTATCTTATAAAAGATTGGTTTTTAAAAAAGACATTTTAAAATTTAAGCGTCGTTTTATACGCCGAAATATATGGTAATCAAAAGTATTCAAAATCAAACCGTTTTCCATGATAAAAATCTCTTAAATGAAAGAGATATAAATTTATACTCTCAATACACCTTATCTATTGCAAGATTTACAGTTGTGTTTTGGTGTTCCATCACTTAAAGTTTTCTTCAAATTACACTAAATTAATGCTTCTTGCATCCATATTTGATTTACATTTTTTTATAATTCATTTATTAAATTTTAATTTTATCATTTTTATTTTTGCTAAAAAACATATATTTAATTGTTCTATAAAAAGAAGGAAAAATAAAAGTAATGACGTATATTGCATATGTTAATTTCAAAATTTATACTAAAATAAAACAAAAAAATAAATACGACGTTATAAGAAAACATTTGCGGCTAACCGTAATTATTGAAATACTAAACTAATACAAAGTTTTTTTTCGCATGAACTACCAATCACCAGATACCGATGTATTCGTTATATAGAAATTTCAACGATTTCTTCAATTAATTCTAATCTTAAATGCTTGTAACACAAGTTAAACTTAATTCCATAGACTTTGTTGTCAACAAATCCAATTAAACGTTAACTATGAGTTCACAATAGTTTTCTTCCGGCGTATTCTGTCATTCTTCGAAGAGAAAGCCTTTTAAATCATCTGAATTTGTAAGAAAATTTTAATAAATTGGAAGGACTAGATTTTGACACACGCTTTCGATTTAATTAAGTTTCATAATTGACTACAAGGGAAGTCAGTATATATATATATATATATATATATATATATATATATATATATATATATATATTTTTATAAAAAAAGGAAATACGTCCTAAAAATGTGGGCGAAGAAAAATGTAAACCAAGGGCAAATAACTCCTTTCTTATAATATAAACTTTCAGGGAGCGAAGTAATAAGAAGGATATTAATCGCTAATAAAAAAATAAATAAAAATTCAACAATCCAATATATATATACATATATACATATATATATATATATATATATATATATATATATATATATATATATATACATATATACATATATTACAAATATTGATGATCATCTTCCTAAAGAGCCACTAAAGTTTGATATATGCTTTCTCAAGCACCACTGCAGGCTGTGGTAATTACTGTAAATCGAAGCCGCCTACGTATAACCTTTTGCTCTGTTTGCTAGATTTACCCATGGGGAATAATCAATTAACATGTGAGAAATTAAGCCCCTTATAAATTCTAAATAAATGCAGAAGGGTAAATCATTCTCAGAATGTTCTAATAACTAGAATTCGTACAAGTTGATTAGTCGCTAGTTTACTGTCTTTTTTGCATTATTTCATATTTTATATTGGAAAAAGTGATAATTACTGCTGTTTGGGGAATCCAACTCCAGCTTGTGTATAATTTATCTTTTTTCACTTTTTATTTTTGTTTTTTTTTTCATTTTGTTTTTTTCTTTTTATTTCTGTTTTTCATTTTGTTTTTTTTTTCTTTTTATTTCTCTACTTAGTGGCAAGATTCAGAATGATGGAAAAAGAAAAGAAAAAGCACAAAAAAGCAAAAACAAAAAATAAAAACAGAAATAAAAAGTTAAAAAGATCGGTATATACACAAGTATATACGTTTTATATATATATATACACACACACACACACACATATATATATATATATATATATACATATATCCAATTTTAGTCATTCAATAAATTTTAAAAATACTGACGTGAAATGGGTAAATTTAAAATCAAAAGATTTTTATTCTTCTATGTAAGACAAAGATTACATTTGAAATATTATAACTCTGTATCTTATAGGATTTCAATGTCTAGCGTCCCTTCAAAGGAGAAAACTGTAGCAAATAATTATAGTGGTTTAAACTGTATTTGCTAAAGTCAGTGAGACATGGAAAATCAAATTTAACAGTTTTTTTTAAGTATTTAAATATCATAGAGTAAGGGAAGTTAATGAACAGGATATAAAAATTCACATCCAAATTGCATGGTAAAATCCGAATGAATGTCTTTGATAGTAGTGAGATAAACTGATCCAATCTGTATTATGAGTAATCCACATCACAAGGTAACAGTCCGAAGTAGGCATTTTTATCTTTGTTTATATAATAAGTCCGATGAAACAATATTACATAGGGCCGGTGGATCTGTTTATTAATAAACTTATAATTTAATGTATTTAATATTTTTATAATTATAGAGCATGAGCTCCAAATTCCACTCCAAAATAACTTCAAATTGTTAATAAAATAAAATAAAACCGCTTTCAGTAGACAGGCTACGCAAATTAAGAGAAACTGAACTGATATGAAAAATGAAAAATGAAAACTGAACAATGAAAAACGAAAAATAAAAATAAAATAAAATGAAAAATGAAAAGGATAAATAAATAAATAAATAAAATAAAAGTAAAAGTAAAAGAAAGAAAAAAAGAAAATGCTGACGCGTAATAAATTACCAAATTGAAAAGAAGATAAAATAAAGCGGAAAGGAAGGAAAATAAATTAAGAATTGGGGATATATATAAATCAGAGAATAATAATGAAAGAGGCGGGGACGAAGAAAAAAAGACCGACGTGGTCATCGGTTTATAAGAAAAAAGATTTTGTGCGTTTTACGTCCTAATGATGCGACTATGTTTATTACTAGTCAACGTATTATTTTAATTATGTACGTTTGTATTCTAGAATACGTAGTTTTGGAACTCGCAGCCAATGAGAATACTCGGAACTGATAAGGCAAAAAATATTATTTTTTATAAATGGAAAAGGAAAGATAATGATTTCTATATGAGTTCATGAGCCAGTTCGAAGACAGACATGACGGTTTATGTATAATGTGTGTAATAGTATCCGGTGTTGCCAGGTGGTAGCATTAGTACTTTAGTTATAGAGGGAAAAGTAATAACTACTTACTCGTAAGGTTTGCGCGATCGTTACGATGTTTCTCCTAGGATATAATGTAGTATTCTATTATAAGGAATGAATATTTGTTGTGTTCTCGCAATAACTTACAAAAACTGTTTATATGTTGTAAAAAAGATATATTAGTCCATTAGCATTTACCCAGACGAGTTGAGCTGGCTTCCTCTGAAGAGTGACATGTAAGGGAGATTTTAAAATCACAAGCGATTTCCAACCGCATGTATATACTGGTTATGAGAGATGAAAACTTTAGGGCTTTTGCAGTTCTTGATAAGAGGAGTCAACATCTTTCTACACATAACCCTATGCATTTCCCAAATAGTTACGCGCAAAATCAATAGCCGATGCTCAAAATGTATAAACATTATGCCCCCTCCCTTTACTTAAAAATTCGCCAAAAATGAGGAAATTAACCAATTTTAATAAAATGTCCACTGTTCATCAAATAATGTTCAGGAAATATAATGAGTTCATTATTTATATTTGAGTCTTAGTGAAAATATATTATTTTGCTAAAAAACAACACCTTTACTAAAGCTATGGTTTTCAGTAGTAAAAATAATGAATGAATTTATTTTTGCTTTCTATGAAAATAAAGCATCGTCAATTGTAACAATTAGAAAGTAATGCTTTTTCAGGAACATTACGAAAAAAGCCCCCACAGTTCGTATTAACGAAATAACTCGAAGAAAGATAAATTTCTCGAACCACCGATATTACCATTGAATTTAGTCTTGTTTATTTAGAATTTTTCCACAAAAAATATAATTGCAAAAATTATTTCCTGTTTTTGTTACATTTTTAGCATAATTCTTATATGTAAGATTTTAGCATACTTTTTATATGTTACATTTTTAGCATACTTTTTATATGTAAGATTTTATATTTGTAATCTTAAGTGTAACATAATTTTTATATAAGCTTGTAAAAATAAAAAAAAACAATTAAATAATATGAAAGCGGGAACACACAAAATAATTAAATTAAAAAATAGTAAAACTTTTACAAACGTTTACGATAAGAATGTACAGATAGGGGAAAAGTCGATTTACACCCCTCCCTCCAACTACTTGACGTCATTTTCAGATAGCCTGACATTTTTGGCTTCCATAGAACACATGCGCGACGACTTTTCGTTTATGTTGATTGTGCGAAGCCAGAATCTCTCACTTTTGGTGTCTAATTACCCTATTTCTCTTTTACAAACAAAGTGTTTTTTTTTCATTCTATTCAATATTTTAGGACTTTACTCAATGATTGTCTTTGAAATAATTCCAGAAAACTATTTATCTTTCAAGGGATTTTTACAATGAATTTACTTAACTTCAAAATTTTGCTGAACTTGTTAGTTTGTGTAAACGTTTGCATCATGACTTTTTTTCACGTGTAAATATATTTTATTTCTAAAAAAAAACTTTAGACTTTAATCCTTCAAATACAATCAAAAAATGGTTGGAACCCTATAAAAAAATTATGATAAACCAGCTTTCAAAAGTATTGTTACAGGAAAAAGGGCTGTCCCGTTTTCCTGTAAGTAAGAAGAACATTGGATAAGTGTAAATGAGATTGGGATAGACCGGGATTTGAACCGTGTAAGCCAGGTTCAGAATAGATTCAGTTTGGAATGTTAGAATGTAGCTATTGTTTGGAAATAGATATTGTAAAAAGAATTTAATTGTTCAATTCTTTTTATGAAAACTGAATTTAAAAAAAAAGCCAGCTAGAGAAGAACGAACAATAGAAAGTAAATATATTGAAAAATAGATTAGTGAGAATTCTTTGTCGGCAGAATTGTGTTTTGGGAACACGTGCCGAACACGTAAGATTAAGCCACGTAAGTCGATCACGCGTAGAGCACACATCTGACGTCATAGCAAAAATGAATTCTCAATAATAGAAGCTAAGATGAGCGGAGGCAGTCGAAGATACAAGGCAGTCGAGTCCGGATCGAATATCAGCAGAGTCGGTCGGACAGAACTGACATGATCAAAGGCGGTTCCCTTTAGAAGCGAAGGGTAGAACATTTAACATGTAGAAACTTTGAATTCGTTGACGTCATCATCATTCGTCTGGTCGAACTGATAATAAAGAAGTTATCATCATGTTTTTGTAAAACTATGTCGTGTCGTCATTCAACAGCAAAAGGTAATGTGTGAAACATCCTCCCTCATCGTTATTATTTAACTCTCCCAAGAATGTGCATCCCCTATTTCAACCCTCTCCTCACTATATGTGTTAAGAAGCAACACCCCAGAACTGTATAAATGTATCTTCCCCTTATCAATATGAACGCCCCCATCCTATCTCTTTAATATGAAACCCTCGACTATACAACACTATGTCTCCCTATCGGGTTTCCGACATTAATGCACGTACCTCTGAAATAGTCACCTAATTGATACTAACCAAGCTCGACGTGTTTTAAATTCAGATCTAACGCGAACCAGTGGATCAACGTAATTATGATGTATATAAAAAGAGAAAGACGAATCAAACAATATGTTACAAGAGGTATTGTGATTCCATATTAAATAACACTGAAAATAGTTGATTTCCTCTAAAACTAACGAAATCAGACGACCCATGCTACCTAGACAACATTAATATAATTTACAAATATTATTAATGGCTAGACTTTATGTTAAAGTCAGAGGATAAACATGCCGGCCATTCCACTTGGTTTTAATCAAACACAAGTCAGATTTCCATTGCAAGATAAAATCTAATTATTTCAAGTTCATGATCGAAATAAACAACACATACTCTCGTTTACTGAGATTTATTTAAGCAATACAGACGCTCCAATATTTGAATTTTTGATCTTTACTTTGTAGCTTACTTATGCAAGACGGCCATGAAATTACGAAAATGTCCGGTAAAAAATGAAGGAGAAACCTTTAAGCTTTGCATGTTGAAATACAAAGTGTGTCTAAAAAGTAACAGGACGTACATAGCAAATGGTTTATATTAATTCCAAGCAAGAAACAACTCTGTGTAGAGAAGTAATCGCCAAGATTCACTGATGGATTGTTACTGTGGCTCGTAATCAAGGTATTTAATTTTCAAAACTATGCATTAAATGAGGACATATCGGAAATAACGAATGGGAGGTTGCCTTTCAAGACGTCTATTTTGTCTGGTTTATCAGCGTAGATGTAGGACTTTACAGATCGATGAAATAATCTAATGGGGTTAAATCGATTTACGCTTTTATAACAGCAGTAATCAATATTTTGGTTCTAAATTATTTTTTTTAAACATAAACAAATCCGTGTGGCTGAGTAGTGCGAATAAACTTTACTTCAAGCTGCAAGTACATTTGAGAAAAGAACAAAATAAATATGTCTATAAATAAGCGCGATCGATCGGAGTATTGCTGGGTGAACAAGTAAAATGATTAATAAAATATAAGTTTAGACTTAAATTAGAATTTAGTATGAAGACGACGAAGAACGTTTTATGTTATTACGGATTTATTGTATAAAAATATTTGAAACTTTATCAAGAATTCAATTTTCACGTTTCTGAATCTTTTAGATGGAAATTGGTTATTCGTGCTTTTTTTATTCTTCAGACCACTTTTCTCATCTTGAGTTTCATTTTCACAGCTTTTGATCTGTTCATTTTTCACATCTTGAGTTTCATTTTCACAGCTTTTGATCTGTTCACTTTTTTACTGCGTGAAGGAATTCAGTGATGAATATCTGCTTCCAATGTACGTCCATCACAGGGGGTTCTTTCTTCCAGTTTGACGCTGTCAATATCTGCAAAAAAAGAGATGAATTAGTTCAGTCATCATAGCAATGCGATTTACAATGTAATAAAAATGGGAGATTTACATTTTGAACGTCTGTTGTTCCTGTAGATCATTTTGTGTTTGTTGTTTCTACGTTCTGAGTATACTTCTTAGAAATAAGAAAATAGTGAATAGTATATGCCTTGACAGAGTACAAAATAGACTTCGTGTCCTAGTGAGGTATGCCCTGTTCTCTTCCCTGCAAACTCTCTCCCACAGAAGAGACCTTGCGAGCCTCTCTTTGTTTCATCGTTATTTTCATGGAAAGTGCTCGTATGAGCTCCAATCTCTGCCCCCCCGCCAATCTTTCACGAAAAACACCCGTCTAGCTGAAACCGCTGTCAATAATTTATCCCACTCTTTATCTGTGCCTAAATTAAAACGTACATTCAATGAACAAAGCTTCTTTCTTAGAAGTGGTGCCTGTGGAACTCTCTTCCGTTTGCCACCTGACTACAACTTGGATGTCTTCAAGTCCAACAAAAACAAATTCCTGATACCCCCCTTCAGTAAGGCACTTTATCAAATCTCCATTACTAGTGATTACTACGATATTATCTCACTGTACAAGCAATAACACTTATCCTCGAGTGGCTTCCGGGCCTTGATAAGTGGTGACTACCATGTGAAAAAAAAGAAATGGCGAAAAGGAATGAAGCAAAGATGTAAAGACATGGAAATACAATAACCGAAAAGGATATTATTTTTATTATTATTATTTTTTCTTAGGCAAGACTGCCACAAAGCTTCTTTCTCAGAACTGCACGCCCGTGGAACTCTCTTCCTTTAGTCCCTTTTCAAGCTGACTAAAATTTGATTGTCTTCAAGTCCAACGTAAACAAATTCTTGTGAACCGTCCCATTAAATAATCCAATTTACCTATTACTTCCTACTACTAACGATTAATAAAAAAATTATCCCATTGACTACTGTACACTCAATATCTCTTATCCTCGAGTGGCTTCCGGGCCTTGATAAGTGGTGACTCCTTTGTAAAAAAACAGATACTTGAATGCCTATGCTACACCATTACAACATATATTGCAAATATTTATTTAAGGAAAATATACGCAAGGCTTATTTTGAACCAAACAAATCGGTGTCGCTCTGATGTAGTGTACGCTAAAAACCAATAGCTGAAGAAAGAGCAGTTGCACGGAAGCCAAATCCTATACATGTAGCTTCATAGAGATTTGGGTCTTGTTTATCATCATATTTTGTGTCATTATTTACTTGCCTTCCTACAACTGTTGAGTCATACACAAAGTCGGTTTTGCTTTGAATAATATCACTCTCCCTTAATGGAGCAGTTTGGCGTGTCAAAAATTATTGCATACCTCATTCTAGATAGCTGCCCCATTCACTGATCGAGGATAACAAAATTATAAAGCATATCAGAACAGCTACTCCACTTTGCTTCTCGTTTTTGCCTCACGTATTTTGAAACACATGATTCCCCCTGAAAAAAAAAATATATAAATAAATAAAATTCTGTAAATAATTGATGCACTGTTTTTCCTTGTTTTACCGTATTTCTTTTAAATATCGAACTAAACAAAGAGTCTACAGTTTCTAATCTCGAATTGTCCGCATGTGAAACTCAATACAGTGGGACTGTTTCCCATCTATAGCATTGTCGTTTCAAGTCTAATGTAAATAAGTTTTTCTTGAGCAGTCCTCTTAAATAATCAAATCCTACTCAAGTTCCTCCATTACCAATCATCATGCTGTTGTTTCACAGTCTACTTGACATTCACTTACACATCCTCGCATGGCATTTCAAGCTTGATAACCGGTCAGCCCCCGCCCCAAGTATCAACTCTGAAATACAAGATTCTTTCTGGTTTCAACCCCTTCCCTTTCTGTCTTAAAATATTGTGTCTTTTAGCTGTGTTTGGTTTTTACAATAGTTTATCGTTTTTATCTCGGCGGGCCAAAATCTTGATCTTCTCGCGAATGACCAAAATGTGGAACCGGCTTCAAAAGGTTTGCCTTTCCCAGTACGGTCAATCTCCAGGAGTTCAAGTCACACATCAGACATTTTTTTTTCAAAGATGGCGCCTGAGATCACTTAAAACACTTTAGTATTATACGATTGCCAACGTAAACTGTATATATATCTACGACTGTTGATTCTATAATAACACATGCGCATTCTGCATGAATTAAAATACTATGTTTAAGCCTATTGTACGACCGGGCAATGCCCGGCATCCAGCTAGTTATTATATATATTTGGAGTTTGTTCTCACGCAAATAAGAACACGTGATTAGATGTTAAAAATGGGATAGGCAGAGTACACGTTATTAAGGTAATAGTTTAACGATGTCAATATTCGACTTTGACTCTCACGATTATTTTTCAATTAGATATGTATTTTATTAATTTAAAGAAATTAACATAAACGTGGCACAAATATTGTTTAAAATCTGATTAACCTTTTCTATAGTACTCCATGATTTTAATCAACTAAAACAGCTTTTGCCACACTAAGCATAATTTTTTCTGATTCGTGTTAATTTAAGGTAAGGTTATCACTAGGGTTAAAAAGATGCTCAGCTAGACGTTTTATAGTTTGAATACACATATATTAAAAGTAACCGGCATCAGTTTGAAGCGAATTACTTTTGCTTAAACACACAACATCTAATTTCCTTTTCTAAAAGGAAACAGACGTAAGTACATACATCTTAGTTATTTACTCTTTTTTTTAATCCAAAGTAGCGTATGTTTTTCCACAGAGTTTTCTTCGCGCTAGCTATAATGTGCAAAACGCTAGGACGTAGAGAAGCTGATATACTTAGGTACTGTAGCAATGATCTAGTATAAAGTACTGGTGATTGTATTTCTATCGATATTAAAAAAAGAACAACCTAAAAACGACTGGTAAAATGTATAATCTCAAGATATGCTCTTCAAATTACATTAAATAAGCAACAGAAAAACGACATAGTAAAAATGCACATTAGAATTTTACCACTTAATTTATAATTCTTGGTAAAATCTTATTTTGCAAATATATATATATATATATATATATATATATATATATATATATATATATATATATATATATATACCTTTTCTGTCTGTGGAATGGTCTCTATCAAACTACTCTGCCAATTGTTTCGTCCACAAACATGAAAGTTGATACATTGTTTCTAGATAACTGCAAGAAATATGGCTGTTTGACCGAACCCATGAGAGAAAAAAAACACTTGTTAGTTCGAAGAATAAGAAGAGGAAAATTTTGTGTCTATAAACATTTTTACGCAAATATTATGCAAGTATAAATCATGTAGAGCATCTGCATTAATATAATTACACGTTATAGTTAACTAAAGATGATCATCCCATAAGAAAACCGAAGAAACTAATAGGGAATTAGTTAAAATGAATGTTTAAAAGTATATGCAAATTAACTAGATCTTTTGCTAGTGAATGCAATTCCACGACCCATATATAAGAAAATTGTATTTTCTTTGGAAATAAATAGAGAAAGGGATTTTAATATGAATACATACACACACAAAAAATAATTGATAGGAGTATATATATATATATATATATATATATATATATATATATATATATATATATACTAGCATCCCACCCGGTAGTGAACTGCACTTTGTTAACGTATAATATCTCTATAGTTTATTATATTGTACCCATTATATTGTGATTTTAAAATTAAAAAAACAGCATTGTGCCATCACCAAGAATCGAAACCATCTTTTCAAGCCTTAGACGTTACTGTTTGAGCTATCGTCAAATGAATGAGAAAACCTTGAAATTTAACAAAGTTTACCGTATAAAGGTATATGTGTGCATGCGTACAATACACTTTTAATTCGATTTGCCTAAAAAGCTAAATGTTTTTTAAACTTGGCCCCCTTAACGGCTACTTAGCCAAATCGAATTTCCATGGATCCGAGTTAGTGTTAATAGCGCAGACATATAAAAATTTTCAAGTGTCACAGTTTAACGTATAGATGTATATTTTCGCATTCCCAGAAGATACGAATTTATTCGACTTATTTTTCAATTATAGCATCTATTTTCCAGTTAAAAACGAAATGAATTTTTTTCTACACATCATCATTACCTGTACATGACACTTCAGGTTTGTAGGCAAGAACAAACAAAGGAAATTAGTATAGTCTTTATGCTTTTTAGATAGACAGAAAGAGGGACAATTCCACTTTATATATATATATATATATATATATATATATATATATATATATATATAAATGTTGTTTGTTTTGGTTTTAGCAATATGTTTTGAACGAATTCAATTATTTACGAAAGCGCATTTTTACCTAAATGCGAGCTGGGAATAATTTTCCCTTTTAACCAATTTGGTACCCCCACATGGGGAGTGGTATATATTATTTTTAAAAATTATATATATATATAGAATGAGTTGCACAACTTTACATCCTAGGTAAGCTGGTAACCTCAAATATCATTCTTTTGTAAACTTTAAAATGTAGGAAGAAATTACCTAAAGTCTTTCCGACCTTCGCTAAAGCAAACAAAAACCTTTAACATAAGTTACATACAAAATATTTAATAGGGAAATGAATTGCTGTCATTTAAATGTTGACTAATAATAATTAAAAAAAGTGGTGCGCACATGAGAGTCAATAATATACATTTGTATAGTAAACTTTTACACTACGAAACATTTATACTTATAAATTATAGAATACCAGCAGTTCCGCCCAGCTGTGCTCGGGGCTTATGTACTGTTCATAACTTTATGTGCATATGTATATATTAAAAAGTGTGAATATGTACGGTAATACCGTTCTATATTATAGGCTTACTTAATTATCATAGAGAAAAGTCGGTAGAGACCGAAGAGGTTGAATTCTGTAAAAATTGACCCCAACTTTGACCCCCTTAACACTTATTGTTTTAGACTCAACTTATATTAAAATGTTTGACCCATGTCCAAGTAACATTCATCTCAAATATCAAGTATTTAGATCCAAAATTGGCGGAGGAGTTTGGCAAATCTGCAAAGGTCAACTCTGTCAACTTTGACCTCTTGCCAGCCAAAATTTCGCCTCAAAACTGATTTAAACGCTAGCTGTATGTCTGAATACCCTATATACAAAATTTCAAATCTTTATATCCAAAACTGGCTTAATAGTTTGCTAGAGACCACATAGGTAAAATCTTTTGCCCTTTGACCCGCTTGGAAGTCAAAATTTCAGCAAGAAAACAATTAAAATGCTTGTCCTATGTCTGAATACATTTTATGTAAAATTTCAAATGTTCAGACCAAAAATTGACTGAGTGCAGAGGTCATTTTTTTTTTAATTAGACCCCAATTATGACCCCTTAGCATTTATTGTTTTGGGCTCAAATCAAATTATAAAGGTGATTCCATGCCCAATAAACTTTTATCTAAAATTTAAAGTGTTTAGACCTAAAATTCGCGGAGGAGTTTGGTGGAGCTCCTAAAGATCAACCAGTTGGACTTAACAGCCAAATTTCTGGCCGAAAACCGATTAAAAAGATTTTCCCAAATCTCAATACCCCTTATGTCAAAATCCGAGTCTGTAGACCGAAAAATTACAGTTATTAGGTAGGGAAATGTACACAGACAGACACACACACAGACATTTTCACTTTTATAGATATATAAATGTATGTTAGATAGCATCGTGAATAATGTGAGCAAATTATAATTGCTTTTTTTAAACTTTATAACTTAGTAGATGCCAACAAGAATGAATGATGTTTGTTACATAAACGATAGCAGGAACTCGTAATAAAGCGAACAACCACTAGAAGACATTCGAGTGTGTCAGCTTTTTTAACTTGTGGGGAAGTTTATTCCGGTCTCCAGATAATGTCGGGTATTCAGGAGAGAATGTGCACGGAGCCTATCATGTTTTATAACATTGTATATAATAAATGACAACGAAAATTATTTGCGGCATTTTATTGTCTCGTCTTTCAATCCTGAATCTAATAACATGTTCTGTTTGCATGGTTGAAAGACAACAAGACTGGTGTGTAATGTTTGAGACCAAGACGGCTACTGCCTTGGTCTTTAGTGACACGAAGGACGTGACTTAATTCAAGTGCCGTCACTCTAAATGACTTATTAGCCAGATACAACAATACATTCTGGAGATAAACATTTAAAACTAGTGTTAAATGAAATACTTGTACCTGTTATGTGACGATTATTTTACTAGTTTTAACTGAGATTGAATTAGCATGTTCACTTTTCTGATATTCTATTGACAAATGCATCGATGAAATGGCTGCATTTGAACAGAGCCGTTATTATTCTGCTACATTGCATTGCATCCATCTTTATTGCAGCACTTGAAAAGAAAACGTTTTCCTATTTGCGCGTTTTTGGTAAAAAAAAAAAAAATATTTATTGATTCCTGATAATAGCCGTCTTGAAATAATTTCGCAACTCTTTGTTGCTGAAACAAAAGATGTTTGCGCCAACGATATTTTTGTCTTCTATATTAAGCGATGAGATTCAAGCAGTCATAAACACAGACACGCGAACAGACATTTAAACGTACGCGTCCGCATATCTATCTATAATTTATCAGTTGGACGCCCGGCGTTGCCAGGTCGTTCAATACGCTTAAACATGATATTTTATTTTATGCAATTTAAGTATGCATTAATATAATCAATACCCTATTGAATATTACATATATTACGGGGAATAATTTGCCCGGCGGACTAATTCGCAAGAAAAAAACAAAGCAAAAAAAAACAAAAAAAACAAGAAAAAACCTAATAATAATAATAATAATAATAATAATAATAATAATAATAATAATAATAATAATAATTCTGATTAAAGTTTAGTTTTAAAATATGCAAAAAAAAAAAAAAGAAAAAAAGAAATGATTTTCAGCGATTTAAAATAACACCTCTTCTCTTATTGGAGATTGAACTCAGTAATAAGAAAAATTAAACTAAAATAGTGAGGTACAACGAACTTGAACTGGGGAGAACCATTCGTTCTGGAGTTAAATATGCTACCACTGACAATAGCACTACTTTTTAAAGAAGAAATTATTGCTGAGAACTGAATCTTATTTGATTTTCTAAGAATTATCTCCCTTATATTTAATTAGGTACTCTTCTTTTATTGTAAATTGAACTTATTAATAAGAAAAAAATGAAATAAAATAGTGAGGTACACTGGGCTTGAACAGGGGGAAAGATTCGATCTGAAGTCGAATACTCTACCACTGAGCTATATCTACAGATGACGCTAGCTATGCTTTTTTAAGAAAAAATTATTTGCTGAGAACTGAATCTACCTCCATTTGGTGAGAATTATCTCCCTTGGCCGGTGCAACGTACAAAATTACCTTGTAAAAATTCTTGTTTATCTATAAGAAAAAGAAAAAGACTTTTAGGGTCGGATTTTTTCGATTTTCAATACTCATCAGATAAATTTTTGTACAAAACGTATCTAAGAACGTACCCAAACATTTTAGCTTTGTGTGAAATTTGTCAAAGATAGGCTCAGCCGTTACGGAACCTGTGAGGAAGGAATTCACACACACACACACATACACACACATAAAGTGACTTTCATATAATAGGAGAGATTATTTCAATTGTAGACAGGAATAATATTACACACACACACATGACCACTCTCTGCAGAATTATAACTTAGACAGTCAACTAGCATCTATGCAATGTTCACGGCTGCCGCTTGTGCGAACACTCTAGATTGTCACTGTATTTGTCTTATTTCGGTGTTTAATAGACCTTAATTCCCTTAATTCCCGCGGCAATTCTTTGGTGGCCCTAAGGTAGGGGCTCAACAAATGAAGCAAGACAAGTGAATTCGCGGCTGGATCACATTTCAGAACTAGCAGAATCTATTATATTACACTGATCATTGCGTAAGCATGAAAAACTAGTGTCTGTATTTATTATTAATTATATTTATTTAATTATAATTATACATTATAATAAGGTGTATTATTTAATTATATATATATATATATATATATATATATATATATATATATATATATATATATAATGACCTTATCTGTTTGTGTGTGTGCGAAACGGTTTCTACCAAAATACTCTGTCAATTTTATGCTTACAGATCAGACACTTCAATTTAGTTTTAGCTGGTCAAAATAACGCCAAGGAAGTGAATATTAAGAAAAGACTTTGGAAGAGTCAGTCGACTAAATATGTTACTCATGCTGAAATATATATTTATACCTTAAACAATATTATTTTTTAAATTTTTATATGCATTTTGATGGTAGCAAATAATGCTGGAGAGCTATATATTTTTTCGTTTCAATTTCGTTTCTGATGACACCAAATCATATTTGTTTATTTTAGTTTGAAAGCACGACTATATATTGGGTACTAGATGACAATAAATAGAAACTTGGCATACATTAAATATCCCATTAAAATATCACATTAAAATATCACATTAAAGCGTATTTGGCGAAAGGGCAACGCCGGGCAATCTGCTAGTTAGGTAATTTAATATACTGTGAATAGATTTTCAATTTTTATTTTAATACAGGAGTAAACTTTATTGTTATGAAAAATCTGTATTGAATGGTATCTAGAGCGAGGAGTCGATGTTTCCTTCGCACGAGGAAGCAATAGTTGAAATATATATATGAGGTCTTGGAAGTTTTTCAACGTTCAAAACTATATGAAAAAAATATTATCATTCAAACCCTACCGTGTTTGAATGTACGGTTAAATGTTAGTTTTACCCATTTAGAACTGCTTTAAAGCTTCACCGCTCACACATTTGCAACCAAGTTGCAAGGTCCTGGATATGATCTTAAACAATATCTTATGGTGAGGCCCCAGTTTGCGTGCTTTGACGAGTGTGGAGCCACCCTTTAATTGCTATTGCTCCTAGGTCTACTCTGACCCGGAGTAGTTTTAGTACCTGTTAGGGTCTCAACTATGGGTTTAATAGAAACCGACTTGAAATAAACAAATATATTCTATTAAAATATTGTTCTTCAAAATCACTGGATTCGGCATTAAATAACCTGAAACGGGTTGATATGCGGTAAAACAGAAACAACCAACCAACCAACCAACCAACCAAATTGCAAACAAGTTTTACAGTTCATAGGTCACCTTCTCAGCTATGTTTTGAAATAAAAAACTTTGAATTTTCGTTCATTAAAACAAAAGTTATAATAAAATTACTAGTGTTCAAAACTCCTCAGAATTAGTAAGGAACATGAGATACGGTTTCCTCTGATTGTCTGTTGGTTAGCATAGCAACTTTATCAACATTAACGTTTTAGAGACGATTACTTGTGATTAGTTGTTGGTTACCATAGCAACTTTTACGTCGTCGACACCTTCATAAATAATAGTGAGAATAAAACCTGCATAGTAAACAAAAATGATACTGTTTGCTGTGCTAGGGTTTATAACATTTTGCATACGCCACTCGAAAATTCTCTTTTTTTTGTCCCATCTTTCTATTGTTTTTTTTTTTTACTTAATTACGTTTTTTATTTGATTTTTTATTTCGTCAATTTAAGAAGTTGATAATAATTTTTTCTGGATGTTGGTAATGCGTATGATACTGAACACAAAAAGAAAATATTATTTCAAAGCAAAGCCTGGAAAAACTATGGATTACATAGAAAAATGCCAGCATGAAAAATAATATGATTAAGATTAAGCTTAGAAAAGTAAAAAGACTAGTTGTAAAAATTGAGAAAGATAAAGAAAAGGAAAGACAATAAATAACTTTCTAACTTAAAACATAACAGCATTAAGAATTTAAATATAATGTAAAATTGAATTTTTAAACTTAGAAAAGTAAAGGACTAGTTGTAAAAACTGGAAGAGAAATAGACAAGATATTCTAGTAAAAATATAATGAATCTATTACTTAAATATAGCAACATTAAGAATTTCATGAGAAATTCAATTTAACATTATATAATCAATTTTTTAATGCTGCAATTTTTAAGTTATAAATTTATTATATTTTTTACTAGAATATATTTTTCTTTACTTTCCCCAGTTTTAAAAACTAGCCTGTACTTTTCTAAGCTTAATCTTAACCGTATTACTTTTCATGCTCGCATTTTTCAATGTAATACTAAATACTTTGTTGGAAAACTCCTTAGCTTGTAAGTAAGTAATCTTTTGAAACTAATGTATCAGTTTGCAACCAAGAATTTAAGTTGTTCACATACACAGCACACACACACACACATACACATATATATGTATACATATATATATACATATATATGCGTGTATATATATATGTAGATATATATGTATGTATAAGCATATACATACGTACATACACACATACACACATATACATATATGTATGTATGCGTGTATGCGTGTATGCGTGTGTTTGTGTGGGTAGTGTGTGTGTGTTGGAAGAAATATATCCAGTGGATGACTAGATTATTTCGGATATGATGGCTTGGATTTGGAGAGAGTGGATTTTAAAATACCATCTAATATAAAACGAAACAAAGTAATAATTCAAAATTTATACTGCATCATCTTCACCGAACTTACTCCATATTCTTAAATATTTTCTCCTTTCTCTCTCGTCTTTTTGTCTTAGTAATGACATATTTTAACCTTTTTTATTTTTCGAATGCTAATATTCATATATATATATATATATATATATATATATATATATATATATTTAAATAAGGGAGTAGTCACCAATAATGTGTATTTTTTAACATTATTTTATTATTCCGTGTCTTGGTTTTTCATTGAGAATTATGTTTGGATCATTGTAATAATGTTTTTAAGCCATTGAAATCGTTTACGTACGTTTCAGACGGTCTGATGCGTCCTCGTCAGAAATTATTTTCAAATGTGTAAAAATGGCGATTTTCGTTAGTTTGAAGTTTTTCCAAGAGGTGGAGGTTTGTAAGTGTTTATTATACATTGGTATGCTGAATTTTTATTGCTTTTTTATGGTTTTTTATTTGGTTTGGCCAGGGAGATTTTGACCTGGCTGTAGTCAGTCGTTATCTCTTTTTGCTAATGTGTTTTTCCTTTAGGGTGGGGTAGGGTGTGTGTGTGTGTGTGTGTGTGTGTGTGCGTGCGTGTGTGTTTATGTGTGTGTGCGCGTGTGTGTGCGTGTGTGTGTTTGCTTTTATTGGTTTGGGAATGGGTATATTGTTTTATAGTATTTTGGGGTTATTTGCTTTCTTAGGAAGGCGGCTGTGGTCCGAGGTCGTTACTAATGTGTATGTGTGGGGAGGGGGGACTGGCTCTTCTGAAGTAAGGGTAGGGGTGCTTTCATTCTATTTTGATATTTATTTTTTGGATTCTTGGATTTTAGTATTGTGAGTTTTCGTTTTAGTCTTATATTATGTTTGTTTAGAAAGAGGGGTGTATTTAAAATAGGGGATTTTTAATGTTTCTATTTATTTGTCTCCCCATGTGGGTATGGCCAGACCCAGGATCGGTTCCTAGTGTGGGGAAGATTTTTTTCCCCAGAGGGGGGCATTGGGGGGTGTAGGTATGGGAGGGGGATGATAGAAGGGAAGATAGTCGTTTCAGTCATGAGGGGGTTCTCCTCCCCTGACTGAGGAGGGAGCGAGGTGTTGGAACAGATATTATACTACGGTTCTAGGTGTCTCCTAGTGTTGTTGGTTTCGAGGTTGAGTAGGGTTGGTATTGTTCAGTGTGTTGTATTAGAGATAGGGGTGTTATGTCTGTGTGTGGTTGTATGCGCGCACGTGTGTGTGTTTTAATGTGTCGGTTCTGATTTATGTGTGGGTGTGTGTATGTGTATGTGTATATGTATGGGTGTGCATGCGAGTGTACCTTGCATTTCATGTTTTTGTGTGATGGTATTAGGTTCTGTTCAATTCAGGAGTGAATTTGGTGATGAAGTTTTTTTCCTGTGTAAGTAAATAAAAATAATTGTCTGTTTAGAAGATTGGCATTATTTTGAAGCTGTTTTCACTGCATGTGTGTACGTGTTTTGAAACATAGAGGTGTCTGTTATCTGCAATTTTGATGTTGCTCTTATGTAAGGCCACTCTATTGCTGAAATTTTTGGTGGCGCCTATGTAGGATTTGTTGCATGTTGTGCATCTTAGTGCATATACTACATTTCTGGAGGTGCAATTTAGATCCTTTTTTATTTTGAATGTTTGTGCTGGGTTTCTGAATGTGTATGTGTTACCTTCTATTATTATGTCACATACTCCACATCACGGTTTGTTGCATTTTGTAACTCCTTTTGTAGTGTGTGGGACGAGTTTTGAGGAAGTTAGGATGTGTTTTAAGTTTTGGGGTTGGCGTTTGCTTTTTATTATTTTTGTTGTTTTAAATATGTTGTTTAGTTTGTCGTTCTGATTGAGGAGGATAAGGTTTTTTGTTATCTGTGTGAATAGTTCTGGTTTGTTTGTGTTGTGTGTAGAGACGTATGCTAGAATTTGTTCTTTGTTGTGTTCTTTTGGGGTTCTTAGTTGGTCTATTGGAATTTTTTCAGCCAGTTCAATACCTTTCTGTATTAGTGGTAGTGGGTATCCTCTTTTCTGCAGTGTTATTTGTAGTTCGTTCAGTCTAGTTGAACGGAAGTGTCTGTCTGTTACTATGGTGCAGACTCTACGTGCTAGGGAGTAGGGTATTGATTTTAGACAGTTTTTAGGATGGTGGCTTTTGAAGTGGAGGTATTGCTGAGTGTCTGTGGGTTTGTGGTAGATGTCTGTGATTATGTTGTTGTTTTTTATTGTTACTAGGATGTCCACGAAAGGTAGTTCAGTGGGGCTTTGTTCTAGTGTGAAGTTTATTTTGGGGTGTAAATTTTGTAGTAAAGTGTGGAGTTCTTTGATATCCCCCATGAGGTTCTCCAGAGGATAAAGCAGTCGTCTAAAGAGTGTTTTTATATTGTGCCCGTACTTTTGCTCTATCTTTTCATAAAGGGTCTCTTCTAGGAAAGCGAGTGTAAGGGTGGCATATGTCGGTGCCATTTTGGTACCCATCGCTGTGCCTAGTATTTGGATGTAGTTGTCTTTATTGAATTGGAAGGAGTTGTTATTGAGGATTATGTCGATGCTATCAATCACGAATTGTTTATTGAATCTGGGGTGTAAGTCTGTGTATGTTTGTCAATCCAATATGCGATAGCTTCTTTTCCTAGATTGTGTGGGATATTGCTATATAGGCTGCTAACGTCGAATGTGGCTAGTATAGTCCCATCGTCTACTGTTTGTGGTAGGGAGCTAAGGAAGTGTGTGTTATCTCTTACAAAACTTCTGACTAGATTGGTGAAGGGCTGTAATAGTATATCTATTAGGTTGCTAAGTCTGCTTGTTGGGCATGATGGTCCTGCTACTATGGGTCTGAGTGTGAGGTCGTTGGGGTTTGGGGTGCTTATGTATTCTGACTTTTGTATGTTGATGGCATGTCTTACTTGGTTAGATTTGTGTATTTTGTGTAGCACATAGAAGATGTTTGTTTTTGTTGTGAAGTTTGTAAGGAAGTCTTTTTCTTTTTTAGTTAATGTACTATTGTATGTTGTGCAGAGTTTTGTTATTTTAGATATGGTTGTGTCGTCTATGTTGGAGCTAATTGGTTTGTAATAATTTTCGTTCCCTAGTGATTCTGAGATTTTTGTTTTATAGAAGTTCCTATTCATTATAACTAATTCACTACCTTTGTCTGCTTCCTTTATAACTAAGTTGTTATTGTGTTGGCAACACACTTAATGTTTGTGAACTGGCAAGGATGACGGAAAAGCTACAAAATAAACACGGACCAGATTCCACCTGAAAAGGTGCAAGAAGTTCATTACAGTTGAGGAGACTTGTTGTTGACCTCAATTTTCATAAAAGACTAACGTTCGTTGTTTGATATATATCAATAGCAAACGGCAATGATTTGCACCGAGCACAAGACACATAAAGTATATATATTTCACTCAGATTCAAGGGAGCACCGGTCGATATATTCAGTGAGTAGTCACGTGGAAACTATTAAAATTATAATGAAGTGGACGATTCTTTTCACCCATATAAAAAGAGAATCTTATCGCAGAATACAAAGGACAATGTAAAGAATACAAAATACAATTTAAAGATCGAACTGCCAAAGCACCACCCAGACCTCCATTGGAAAATTGGAATACCTTTTTCTTAAACAAGGGCGTTTTTTAAAGAGCTATTAGAACGGATGAACAATTAAACATACAACAGAAAAAATGTTACCAAAGGCAGGAAAAGATACATAACTAGACATCTTTCTTGTATTTTAACTTATGCTAACGCGTTTATTTACGTAGAAAGAAAAATTACGTCAAATCTGTTTAATAAGAACACAAGGAATACAGTTTTTGCTATAGCTATTTGAACCTTCGATAATCTGGCAAAATTCGAAAATTAAACAAAATAATAATAGAACGCCATTTGATAGATGACATCAAAAATGTTCTAGCGGAAACTTTTTAGTAACTGGTGCTAACTGACATGAAACCGCGTTTGATAAATGCTGGCAGAACGAGAAATCTGGTGAATCGTGTACAACGCACGCTACAATGGAAATCACCTGTTTTATTTTCTTTGTAAGTTGGTAATCACATTAATGACTCCTGCGAGACTTTCTAATTAATAATAATAATAATAATAATAATAATAATTAACTCGGTATTCCAGCCCTGTCTGTGTGTGTGTGTGTTTGGGTATATCACCATAAACTGACACCACACCGTAATAGTCAGGAAGGTCTTCGCTAGATGAGTGTAAATAAGACTCGAACCTAAGAGAGGCTTATTGCTAATTAACTTCCACTGAAGAACAATGATCGCTGCCGACGAGAAATCAATGGTAAGCGTCCGTTGCGATAATGTAAATGCTTTTGCATAGATTATCGAAAGGGGTGAGGAGTACTGGAAATCTGGGGAGACTTTTTGTCTCTCAGACTCCAGAGAATATCACGAGTTGTTCTAAAAAAATCTTTGATGATGGCGGATGTGACTACTCCTAGTGAGTAAATAATAACGACCGAGGAATGGATTGCATTAATCAGCTTGTTGAGTACAAAGAGTATAGGTATCTGAAAGAGCCCTATGGCAACTTAAATTTCAATGAAGAGTAGCCGTGAATGCCAACGAGAAATGAGCCGTAAGCATCTGTTGTAGCAACGTAGAATCATTTGGAAAGGTTATCGAAAGAGATTTGTTATCCTAACTTAATCCAACATCAACGGTTATTATCAGTGAACCATATCTGATGATGCGTGAAAACTTGTATGACGGAATAATTCTATATATTGATGACCAACCATGCAGCGTACCATCCTGATCTGAACTCCGCCGTGAAATTTTACGACAAAAAAAATAACTTGGTTTGAACAGTATATACAACAAGCTTTCGCTCCAAGGATGGATCGAGTGATGCGGACACTTCCCCTAGATAGGCTAGTGTTGGACCAGGAGTACTTTCATGTTGTCTTCTATCGTTTAGGAAGTTTTATAATAGTGTTGGTCACAAGGTTCTTATGGATAAAAGGATATTAGACGAAAACACTTCCGGTTGGCATGTGTGTCAACAGAGAAAATAACTTGCTTCGAACGAGGAAGCAAACCAAAGTATGCAATAACAAAACAAATTGGATGAAATATTTATAGAATTAAAATCCATGCATGAAATTTCCCCAGGACACAACAAGTAGGTCTTCTAATTAAAACAAAATGATTGTCTTGTTTTTCTAATAGCGTTTTATTTTCAATACTGATGCATTTTATCAACTACATTTTTGTTTCTCGTTTTGTGAAACTTAGCCGGTTTAAAAAAAATCTTTTTAACCTAGTCCCACTTAGTTTTCTCTCAGTCGATAAAATCAATACTATAAAAATGGTTATTAGCGAAATGTTTTTTCTACGACCTGATTCCTTTGTGTTCGTTTACTCCAGTTACTACGCATTATCTCAAACTGACATTCAATTATTTTGGTTCAGATCGATAACCTTGAAAGTAATGACGATACTTTCCTCTTGATTCGTCTTCTTCTTCTTCTTCTTCTTCTTCTTCTTATTTTCCATGCTTCTTCTTCTTCTTCTTCTTCTTCTTTTCCATGCTTTTGAATGTTTAAGATTAAATTTAGGTGGTGATGGTGGTCGAGTGGTTAACGATACAAATTGATGATCTGAGTGTTCCAAGTTCGAATCCAGTTCGATCCACAAAAATCACTTTCACTTAGAATGTTGAAAATTTTCTCGTGGTCCTTAATATAAGTAGCTGATATCTTCCTAGGGAGTATTCTAAAGACAAAAATATCGGGAAAACAATACTAAAAAAGATGTTTCGGATTCGTATGATATTATAATGATGGAGATGGGGGTTGATAATTTGTATTATAACGTTTATTTGTACTACAACTCACATATTAAGTAATATTCGCACAAAGTTTCGATCGATGTATTCCCCGGACATTTTCAGCTGCATCTCGTCAAACGCGGGAATCCTGTCGAACTCAAAAACCTTTCCGTCGGGCACGGGAATCCGCACACAATTATTTAAATCAACGGGATTATGGTGGAAGTCTTACGTAATATAAAATTTAATTCTTCCTAACGCCGGCACCGAGTATTGAAACTTACATCTTTGCAGGATTGTTACCTACACCTACATTTATACCTAATCCGATACATTTTAGGACCACAAACTCTTTCTGACAGAAAGATTACTGTGCTCAACAGAAAGGCTTATCAAATTCGACCAGGAACACTTGAACAATTACACTGGTAAAACTCCTCCGTTCAAGAAAACAACTATCATCGTCACCTAAAACCTGTCGCTAATAACTACAGGGCAAGGAGTAAGTATCGACAGTAGAGTTAAGTCGACACAATATATCCATAACCTTGAATGAGGCATAAAACACACGGACATATAACAAATTATATATATATATATATATATATATATATATATATATATATATATATATATATATGTATATGTGTGTGTGTGTGTATTTATATATAGAGAGATATAAATTTATATACAGATATACACATATATATATATGTATATAAATATATATCTTTATATAAATATTATTATTATTATTATTATTATTATTATTATTACTACTACTATAAATATTTTGTTTCATCATTTCGGGAATCGTCAGTGCAGAGAGTTACAATTACCGTCTGTCGGCAAGTTCGAACCAAGCCACGAACCTTCTCCGAGTCAATTATCAAGAAACTAACCGCTCGGCCCACGTGAACCCTGAAGAGAACATATTTCAAATTAAGATTGATATAAAGCCTAAAGATCATTTAAGAAGACTGAGAGTAATCAAGTGCTTTTAAACATCACGATCTGCACACAGGGGCTTAAGTTATCTACTAATTTAATTTCAACGTAAAGTGCTTAACAATAAGGACCCAGTTCTAAAAGAAGCGGACCTTATATATATATATATATATATATATATATATATATATATATATATATATATATATATATATATATACATATATAAATATATACATATATATATAAATATGTATATATAAATATATATATATATATATATATATATATATATATATATATATATATATATATATATATATAAAGAGAAAGATCCGCCGTTTTCCGGGATTGAATGCAGATCAACGGCTATTTTATTGTTATTATTGTTGTTATAGAAATCGATGACGTTGCCAATGTAATCTACATTAAATTATAGAGAACTAGCTGTTGATTGTACAAATTTTTTTTCAAAAAGTTAATTAATGAATTATTAATTAAAGCTTAAATACAAAAGTAAAATATCATGATTATAATGCGCTTTGAACAGAAACATTCATTTCGAACGCCCAAACCCCTGTCTTTTAAAAGAACATACTGTTAATTATATACGTCAGCTCGTTCTGCTTGCAAAACTTCTTAAACGCATTTGTGGTGTTAGGCTGTATAATGCCTATTCCTTGTTCAATTATATTTTTTCGAATTTCGATATTTATCAGAACCATTGCTATACAAAACCTATCTAAGAATTCTCTCAAACACTTGTACATTTGTGTGAACATTCAAAATAATCGGTTCCGCCGTTGCTTAATCAATAGAGATCGAATATACAAACGCAGAAACACACCCAGACACACACAAAGTTCTTTGTATATACACATACATATATATATATATATATATATATATATATATATATAAATATATATATATATATAACTACTTCATTTACTCACACAAAATTAATAAACGAAAGTATAAATTTGTGCGTAAACTTTAAGTATTTACTTCTAAAGTGCTCAATACGTAGGTAGAGCTACTTAGTCAGGTATAAAATATATATGGCGATTAAGCTACACTGAATAAGCCTGAAGAATCCTAGAGTGGATGAAATGCGCAATAATCAGTGTAGCTTAATCGCCATATATATTTTATAACTTTCTCTCTCTCTCTCCCTCTCTCTCTCTCTCTCTCTCTCTCTCTCTCTATATATATATATATATATATATATATATATATATATATATATATATATATATATATCTATATCTAAACAAGAAAGTTGATTAAGTAAGAATTGAAAAATTTCAATAATTATTGATTAATCATCAAAACAAATAATAGTCAGGTTCCTAATGGCACAATTTTAACGTTTGTGGGAACTTTTTGGAGATTTGCAAATCTATACATTTTTGGAAAGGTTATTGTCTAAGGAATCAGAAAACCAATGTTTGCATTTGCCCAGATGCCTATATGGCGGCCATATTGGATTTACAAAATGGCCGCCGTAAAATGTACGTTTTGTAATATCTTGGATTCTAAATACGCTGGAACACTGATTTTAACTGCTAAACCTACATTTTCAGGGTCCAGGAAGCCACTGGTGGTAGTTATAAAATTTTCCCATATGTATATATGGCAGCCATATTGGAATTTTACAAAATGGCTGCCATCAAATGTATGTTTTGTAATACCGCGGCCTCTAAATAAGTTGGAACAATGATTTTAACTGCTAAACCTACATTTTCAGTGTCAAGGAAGTCAATGGTCCACGTTATCATTTTATCTTTTGTACTCCACCCCCCTTTTGAAACACATAATCCAACATATGAGTAAAAAACTTAACAACCCTGGCAGTTAGTCAGAAAATTATTTTTATTGAAATGCCTTTTAACTGTAAACTTTGAATGTTTGTGCAACCATCTTAAACATAATTAGATGTTTGATTATAGTCTATGTATAATAATCATCATCAACATCATCATCAACATCACTTTCATACATCACAGCTTGGGAATCTTCATCGTTTTCGCACTGGCTGCTGCACCGACACATATCAGTACAAGCTAAGTCTTTAGACCTGCAGGAGCATCTGCCAGAAGAACAGTCAAATATACATTTGCATGTGATCATCTCAAGAATGGCCTTAGGGGCTGGGAGGACCTCTGTGGTCGTTGGTTTTAGGGTGCCATCCAAATCTTTGAAGTACCCATTTTCCAGGGGATCCAGTTGTGAAATCTGCAGAGCAATGGTTGCTTGTGCCCATACCCTTGCTTGGACATGGACTCTTAAAATATGCTGCTTTAGAGCTCCAGGTGTTGGAGGGAGCCTATCACTTTCTGCCCTATGCTTGCAGAACAGATGCCATCGCAGTTCAGGGATTGTTTTTATGTTGATCCCTTTTGGCAAGTAAGCTGCACATACAAAGGATTCCAGTTTTGACAGCATTCCATCTGTCACTTCTGCTTCATCCATAAGCATTTGCAGAGCATTGACAACATCTGAGTCTGCTTTGAGGTAGATCTGTAGCCAGGTTGTCTTGCATATACGAGAGAACCTCCCTGTGTTGTCGGTCCCAGTAAACGCATGGAAGGCTGGCAAAGCCTTTGCTCTTTCTTTACCTAGAGCTCACCACAGTGGTTCAATTTGTATAACACAAGAGGACATAGAAATGGACGTGTTTTTCAGCAATAGGTCATAGTTTGCTGTGACTAGCACTAAAACGTCCGTATCTGGAGAGAAAAATACTAACTGTGCATCAGGTGGGTTTCACTGTGAAGCCAGCACAGCCTGGTGGATAAGCAGCGTGTCTGCTTCCTCATGGTTATTTACTTCAAAGACCAGGTCTCTGTTGCTCTTAGTGTATCCAAAAGCAGATATGATGATCAGCTTGGATGATCCCTTGTTATACTCTAGAGTTTGGGCAGCAAGATAGTCAGTCAGATCAGCCTTCGTCTTGTCATGGGAGAGGAACCTCCTCATTGGGATGTGTTTGATGTTAGTGTCATCTCTGACTGTATACTGAACAGAAGCTTTTCCTTGTCTTCGTTTTTCTCTAGTTGCACTTTTCAGAGAATCTGCTCGGTATGTGTCAAAAACGAGGATGATTTCATCATAATCTCGTGTTAGTTGCATCAGTCTGTCATTGAAGCAGCTACTCAGATCCTTGAGTGTCACTAGAGTCGCTGGTTTCTTGCTCAGCTTCTGCACAAGCATCATGCCATCCACCAGTGCTATCTTCCGACTTGGCTGATCAGTAGATGTGGGCTCTGTAAATCCTGTATACGTTGCATCTTGGTGGGTAGAATTTCCAGCTTGAGGTGACTGGTCTTCATGGGGCATGTCTTCTCTTGTCAGCTTCTCAAGTAGATGGATTAACTTGGACTTGTTGTAGCATGGCAGCATTGTTCCATCAGGGGTAAACAGTGCTCTTGGTGTCAGAGTGAATTCATGGTTTCCTATGGCCTCTTTCTGGTTGATGTCTCGGCTTGACCTTGCAAGTACCATCAGCTTTGCAAACAGGTCCTTGGTCGCCTTCAGATCCACAGTATTGTCTCTGAGTTTCACTGTAATCTTCTTGTTCCCAGAAAGGAACATCTTGTTGTTCTCTTTCTTCACAGGGGCCCAGAGGCTGACATCTCCATTGATCCGTTCTGACACGTAATCCTTATACAACTTCTGTCCAGTGACATCAATATTCAAGATATGTGGTACATACTCATCTGGGATGTAGGCATTAGTGATCACATTGTACAACTTTTCCACTTTAGTGGTAAAGGGGTTTCCATGGCTGAGCAAGGCTTCCTTGATCTTGTCGACTGTACCATGTGCCCTCTTGACTGCACTTGGTCCAAGCTCATGATGCTCTGTGATTCTGTCAGCTTCCATGCCAAACTGACTCTTGAACTCTTTTGACAGACGTGAAAGTTCTGGTGTGGCCAGAAAAAATCTCTGTCTGGCATTGGCATTGTTGGAGATGCCTATTATGCCAGAGCTAGTCTTCATCAGTTTGTTCAGGTGTTCACATGCATGGTCTGCCCCAACAGACACGAAGGGAATGACACTTTCCGTGACTGATATATTGCCTGCTCGTAATTCCTCCCATGTATGAGGGTGATTGCTTCTCAAGTCATGCATATCTGCAATGTATTTTGGCAAGAGTCGCTTATACTTGATGCGGTCCATGGCAAAAAACAGTTTGCTAAGTGCTTCTCCAGCTTGCAGATGGAGTTCCAGGTCAGCATTTCGAGTTGCTGCTACAAAGAACAGAATTGCTTCCACCCAATCTAGGTACCTCATCATGGCCTTGAACATTGCATTCTGGGATTTCTGTTCCTTCCATTTTTTAAATGCTGTGATGACCTCAGCAGTGGTCAAGGGTTCCTGAAGGGTGCTGTTTGCTTGCTTCACGGATTCAGCCTTCGTGTCTTTATCCTCAGCAGGCAGCTTCTACTCCTTCTGCTGCCTTCAGGCACACATCTTTCAATTGTGGGTTGTCCTTGAAGAACACCTCCAGAGCCATTTCATAGAGTGCTATGTATGAGTAGATATGGGTATGGAGAGCTCGCTTGTAGTGTGTGCATTTCAGGATTTGCCTTGTCGTGGCAGGACCATAAACACCTGCTTCCACCCAGGCATCATCTATGCCTGAGTTCTCCATGGAGGCACCAGGCGCTCTGAGGGCAGCCATTATGACATGCAGTTCACCCAGTCTGGGAACAACCATTTGTTTCAAGTCAGGTCTGGCATCTAGGAGCTGCACCACCTTCTCATAAAGAGCCATGTCAAAGGTAATGACTGTGGGGTGATCTTCCCCAACTGCCAAATTTCTCAGCTTATTTATCTTGTACGATCACAGTTAGTAGAGTTGACCACTCGTGTGCCACCTCAGGGAGTAGTGGCAAGGCTCCAACCTGTGTCAAGGGAAGGCTTTCAGACAGCAGTGAGTTGTATCCTGTCCAGCCTGGAATCTTGCTGGAGGTTTCTCGAGGTTTCATTCTGGATAAAGCAGATGCAACAACCCATCCAAGCTGTGTCAGCTGATAGGATTCTGAGATCCCCTGGCCAATGGCAAACTGTTCTGACCTCTTGGTAGCCTGTGGTTTGGGCTTATTACAGTGAAGCATGTCTACATGATAGGGTGTGACTGATATACTCTTTGCATCACCTATAATCAAAGGTTCTGCAACAGGTTCTTTAGAAGGGTCAACTTTCTGGTACACTGCTGTGATGGTTCCGTGGGTGGTTCCCTTCCCATCAGGAGTATCCTCTGCAAAATCTGTGTTATCTACGGCGAAAAACACAAAGGTCCCCTTCTTCAGGAATGGTGGTACATAGAGGCCTTGGTATGCTCTGGTGTTTTCTACAACAGCATTTGCCAGAGCAGTTTCCATGAGAAGGACACGGCGATGTGAAATAGCGTAGCCATGAGCATTGAGAAGATTCAACAGCTTCTTGTTGCGTGTGTCATGGTGGACAGTCAATGCCAGTCCCAGAACCTGAGAATTCCCTCGTGAACGGGGTGACTTAAATGCTGATTCATTGATTGGCTTGTACCTTACCTGTTTACTGGATTTGAACCCATACATGATATTCTGGCTCACCGTCAGTGTTGCTCGGTCAACATCTTTAGTTCTCTTTACAGTTTCCAGCTTTTCAGCAGGCCCAACCATTATCCAATGGATTAAGGTGTATAATTCAGCTGGAACATCATTATTGTCACTAGATACCTGCATGACATTTCTTTCCTTGGGCTCTTTGAAGGTTCAATGCTTTTCCTTATCACCTGTGCTGCTTTGTAGATTGTCTTCATGCTGTTCTCCTCCTTACCAGTTGTCATTGAGGTATTAACCATGTCCTCTTCACATGCATCTGGGGAGTAGAGGACAGTTGGCTTCCTTATGTTTGGTCGAAGAGACTTCAGGTGTGGCAAATAAGTAAGGATCCTTTCTTTCAGCCATTTTCTACTGAATACAGGTACATGACCTTCAAAAACTTCCGAACCAAGCATATTAACATGAGTCGTTTCAATATCATCCATCCCAAGGTATACTTTGTTTTTTGTTTCTACATCAATAAGATTTATCAGCTCAAGCAGACTCGCCTTTTGTAGAAAGGGTTCTTCAGCAGTTTTTCTAGTGTTAGTATCTCGAAGAGCATGGAACACATTTTGGGTCCAGCAAACTTTGTGGTATAGGGCATCAATTGCATGTGCATCACCTGGTGATATGCAGGTGTTCAGCCTAGTTTTCAGTGCAGGATTATGGGACCTTTCCACAGCATCTTTGAGAGTTTTACCTGCATTCTCAGTCCTGATCTGGTACAGTTGTTGGCCATTGTCCTGTTGGCAGAAGACGCATTCTTTCTTATCCAGTGGACTTGTATGTGATCGTGTGAATGGCAATGCAGAACCAGATGTAGAGGTGTCTGGAACAGCCTCTTCTGTAATTCCTCTTTTCTGCCCAGGCTTTTTGGCAGTGTAGTGTCCTGTTGCTAAAGCGTGTGCGATGCGATCTCTTGCACGTTGTATTTCAACTTTGTTAGTTGCACTCGAATGACATGAGCGATGCCAGACCGCCCTCTCTTCACACAATGTTTCTGGTGTGCAGTTCTGCAATCGCCTTTGGATTTGGATATAGTCCCCATCATTCAAACTAGCCCTCTCTAGAATTACTTGCAGTACGAGCCCATAGGACTCTAATCGAGGATGTTGCACCAAGACTTTCTTTTTATCATCAGACTGGCAGAGAATGCACTGCTTCCAGTTAATGGACTCCTTGGTTTGACATGCTTCCTCTCTACTTTGCGACTCATCAATCATGCCTCACCTACAAACAAAGAGAGAATTACAGTAATGTTAGAATAGCAATACAAAAACTACAAGTTCTCAAAGTATCAGAGGTAAATTAACAATTTGAATTAGTGATATAAAAGCAAGATTTTTTAGGAACAGCTGAAATATGAATTTATAAATGATACATATTTTTTATTACAAAGATATTGCAATAAAACAACACCACATCAGTTTGAACCCAGTTATGCATCTAAAGGTTAATGTTAAAGATGTTGTTGCTTTATAACTACCACCATTGGATTCTATGACCCTGAAAATGTAGGTTTAGCAGTTAAAATCAGTGTGCCGACTTATTTAGAGGCGAAGATATTAAAAAAACGTACATTTTACAGCGGCCATTTTGTAAATTCTAATATGGCTGCCATATACACATCTGGGAAAATTTTATAACCACCGCCATTGGTTTCCCTGGCCCTGAAAATGTAGGTTTAGCAGTTAAAATCAGTTTTTCAGCTTATTTAGAAGCCGCGATATTCAAAAACGTACATCTTATGGCGGCCATTTTATAAATCCAATATGGCCGCCATATACGCATCTGGGCAAATGCAAACATTGGTTTTCTGATTCCTGAGACCAAAACCTTTCCAAAAATGTATAGATTTGCAAATCTCCAAAAAGTTCCCACAAAATTACATTGGAACCTGACTATAATAAAAAGAAGGAATAACTTGTAACTCCATTGATTTGTAAATATAAGCTTCTTTTAATCATAAAAATAATTCAAAATATATGACTGGTTAGCATACCGTTGGAAAATGTATATAAACTTTTTTTTGTCAAATAAATCTTATTAGCAATAAGGACAAGTAAAGTGTTAACATATAGAATAAAATGTCAATAAAGTTGGTGAAGCATCAGGTTGACAAGAAATTCTTTGCGGTTTTTAACTTTTAAATTCAAGTGATCATTTCAAACGAATATTTATTCATCGAAATAGGTCGCATCCAAATCAACTTACACTTCCCAACACAAAACAAGTGTATTTATGCCATTAACGTAAAAATCTTGCGTTCTCGTAGCAATGAAGTCAGTAAGGCGTTTTCGATATCATTAAGGATTTTAAAGTATTTTTTCCGATTCCGATATCCATTCCAATAAGGATTCCGATACAATAAAAGTTTCAGTTTTTTCCGATTCCAGATTACGACGATAATCGTCCTAACACTAATATATATATATATATATATATATATATATATATATATATATATATATATATATATATATACTTCAGAATAGTTTATATTTAACAATCAGTTGTTATGGAAACGTGAGATTGTAGGTTTAAAAATATTACTGGCAGTAATATTCTATAAGTTATCCCATCTAAACAAGAATTGTCTTGCTTAGAATAATAAAAATTCTTTGATATGAAACTCAACCACTTCATTTCATTTCAATGAGATTTTTTTGAAATTCACTGAATTACAATTTAATATATATATATATATATACATATATATATATATATATATATATATATATATATATATAAGTCATACACAGACTGTTTCACTGTATAACACCCTGCACTATATCTACACTATATGGAAATTTAATACTAAAAATAACTGAACCATCGGAAATTCCAACGTTTAGCTGAGCTCTTCTTTGTGTGAAGCTTTTTTTGAGAACTACACCTGTGGAACTCCGTCTCGTTTGTCTCATTTCCAGCTGACTGCAATATGGTCGTCTTCAAGCCCAATGTAAACAAGTTCTTGATAAGCCGTTCCCCTTAGGTAATCCAATTTACTAAATTTACACTTGTAACGATCATTATGTTATTGTACCATTGACTACTGTACCCTCTTTATCCCTTATCTTTGAGTGGCCTCTGGGCCTTGATAATGGTGATTTCTTTGTAAAAGAAACCCGCTGCAAATCGAAATAACTACGCGCTCCGTTTTTACACTACTGACATATTCTAAAACAAGGCTACATCAAGGGAAGATCACACTCATAGTCTTGCCCAGTATTACTACATTGGCTTATTGTGCAGGCGAGGCAATATGTAGAAAATCAGCTGCATACAAAATGTTTCATGCTTCACACACGTTGGGCAATATGCATTTTTTCAAGTTAAAAAATAATTCTATTTCCAGCTGTCGTGTTCATTTCTTCTGTTTCTGATCCAAAAAATATGAACGGATTCAATTATCACATTATTAGCTACTCACATGCGGCTGGCATACGAGATTTGGTTTCGAAAATGAAAAAAAAAGAGCAAAAAACTTTGTTGTATAAAGGACGCGTGACTTTGAGATATAAAATGTACTGCTGGATTGAAGTAGATCACATCATAGATTAGATATGCGTTACTGTTGGTTTGGTTATTATGTTTTCCGGCATATCAGTACTTTTCGAGTTATGTTTATGCCGAATTCAAAATCTTTGAAGACTTATGTTTTCATGCTTAAAGTTCTTTATATATTTAAATATTTACGCATTGTGTTTGGTTTGATTGTTTTGTTTTGTTGCATATCAGCCATTTCCGAGTGACGTTGATGCCAAATTAAGTAAGTTTTGAATAGAATATTATGCTTCGAGTTTTTGTATCATTAAATATTTATTAATGATACTTGGTTTGGTTGTTTTGTAGCGGAAAATTGGTGTTTGTTTTAGTATTTTCTTTTGCCATATTTTATCGGAGGAAAACTAGTTTTCAGTTTGACATTGTAGAACTCAATCATGTTTAGGAAAGGAAAGGGAAAACATAATATACATAAGTAATTTGTATTGCAGAATTTCTTATATACACGCAATAGTTTGTCGATAGCAAAATTTTCATCATCAATAAAATGTATTACCGTGATTAAAAAAGATGAGGTTTGAAATATTTTCTTTGAATGTTGTTTGCAAAATAAAAAAGTCCTGGTTCAATTGAATTTGTTTCAAAAAATGAGTATGTGCACCTTCGTGCGGAATTGATGTTTGGTCTATTGTTATCTTTTGCAATAATTTTTTCAGAGAAAAACAATTTTGACATTGCAGAACTCAATCATGTTCAGCAAGAGAAAGAAAAAACACACTACTATTTAGTGACTTTGAGTAAGATTTACTGTGTGTTGCATACACAATACCTTTCGTCTACTGTGCTTGCAGTCAAATCCGGAAGAGAAATAATACGGGGAGTTTTTTTTTCTGAATCAATTCTGGAATTAATAGATTGGTCGAGGAAGTTGAAGGAAGAGACATCGTGAATATTTGCACTTTCGTGTTCTTTATTAATCTTTATCAATCTGTCGGCTGCGAAATTTAAATTCGAAAATGTCTATTGCATCCAATGTAAGACCGAGTTAACCTGCAGAACGTCCCTGAAAAAATATCCAACATTATACCCCAAACTTTCAAACACAACATTTGCTGAATATCCCTGACGTGTATTACATTAATCTTGGGAGCGAATCCTGTGGTGGAATTCAAGTAGTTTACAAACCGAATATCTTAAATTCGTTTCTTTTCTTTTGTATCTCCTCTCTTGAGTCAATGTGTTCCCATAATAACTATACTAACATTGAAACAGCCGATATCTATTTAAGTCTAATGATGCGATATTTTTTTAGAATTAACGTATACATAGTATTTTCCAAACACGTTCACAGCTAAAGCTATTTCACATTTGCATATGCATAAAACTCTTATAATTAATTTATATTCCATAATATACGTAAGTAATTTGTATTGTAGAATTTCTTATATACGGACACACAATAGGTTGTCGATAGCATAATTTTAATCATTAATAAAAGGTATTAAAACGATTAAAAAAGATGGCGTTTCAAATATTTTCTTGAATTTTGTTTGCAAAAAAAATCGTGTTTACATCGAATTTGTTTAACAAAATGATTATTTGTACCTTCGTGCGGCATCGAATACTCTTAAGAATCTCTGTCTGTCAGGTTTAACTGGATTTTTTAGTATTGAAGATTACTATCTGATTTTATATTGATCCGAAAATCTCCAATAAAAATACTCTTGATCAGTCCATTAGTCTTTTACGATTTACTTTGGAATATCGTCAATATTATTCATAAAAAGGACAGGCCAGAAATGGACACATGGAGGATTAAAGTACTTATAGAGTCGTATCCGAGTATTTCTGGATAATCTCGAGCTAGTCCTTAAAATCTTGGAAACGGTATGCACAGTCTTTTATTAGCGTAGGGTATATATTCTGAAGACCTCACCATTCGTATTGTCCTTAACTTAATCAGAACAAAGACCCATAGTTTCAGCAGAGATGGAATGCAAAATAAATAAAAAAGAGTTCAAGGAAATGACATTTGTGTAACTTCCGGGTTTAGATATCAGCTTAAATCCCGAAGGCAAGAAAATGGACAATGTACAACTATTCTGTTGAAAGAAATTCTGCAGCTCCAGATTCTCTATTCTTTTGGAAATGACAGATAATGAATGATGCTCTTAGGCGTCATTAGGTAGAAATTAACCCTAAAAAGACCGAGAATAAAAGAAGCGACAACATCACAGAACAGCGAAATATTAAATATATAATGTAGGATTTCTAACAAAATGCTTACTTATATCGATATAAGTATTATACACATTTAATAATTGTGTACATTTGTATACACATCATCGTTTCAAATTCAGGAGTGAACAGATAACTGTTTTAAACGGCAACACGGTTCGATCTCTAGAACGTAAATGTCTAATTCTGAACACGTTTAGCAATGTGGTTAGTGCATTTACAAGGATATGATAAAAATAAATCTATGCCAAACACGCAGACTATCATAGTAAGCCGTGCTAGGAGAGTTCAACAAAAAAAGATACTTTAATTTATTGCCTAAATTAAACGATTTGTTTACTTCAAAGCGCTTCGAAGAAAGTGGACTATAAATAATGCATATACGTTTGGCACAAAGTGTAACCCGAATATAAGACACTATCTATCTTATATTATTATATCTGGGTTCTTATATCCGGGTTTAACTGTACATTAACACAAGTTCTAATTAGGGACCAGAGAAAATCTCTCTTATATTCGTTTTTCTTATACTCCAGTCTCTTAGACCTCGGTTATATATATATATATATATATATATATATATATATATATATATATATATATATATATACCAGAATGATGTATGAGGATGAGTTTACTAATCAAAGGGAAGCAAACACCAAAAGTCATCTTTTTGTAACTTTAAACCCTGAATAAACTGTCCACACGAGCAGTTTCACATATTTACACCTTATGTTTTTAAGTTTTGTGACTACATTCGTAAAACTTTAAGTTTCAACCTATGTAGCTACCAGCAAATACATAAAAATATTTCGCTAATAATTTCCTCTGATGAGAAGAATTAGCATTATTTGAAACTCCGCGGATTAAGGAGCATTCTATCTGTGAACTATTAAACTGAGTAATAAAAACAGTTTGTATAACTCCACTTTGCAAATTTGTTCTTATATATATATATATATATATATATATATATATATATATACATATATATATATGTATATATATATATGAAACTTTTAATAATCTCTGAAAAACCTGTTAAACTGTAAAAGTGAAATAGCATAAAGTGTATTTAGAGTTTACTTTAGAATTACATTATATTAGAAAATAAAAAAAAACAGATAATATTTTTAAATGAAAACCTAAACTAAAACAACACCTAAAATAGAAGCATTTCTCAAAACACAACAAAAGTTACGCCACAGTTATGAAAAGCTGAACAAACAAAGATGAAGTAAATTAGTTTTTTTTTAAAATAATCCTGCCAATGCCTAATGGAAACATTTAGCCTTGAGAAAGTATAAAATGAATCTGACATATTAGCTAGCTTGACAAAAAACATATTGTTATATAATAATACTATGACATATAATAGATATAACACAGTTTTATGTGTGATGATTTATCACTTGGAGGGATCACAGAAACTTCAGTGCAGTTTAATTGCGATGGATATATTTCATAATTCACTACATAGGATTAATCTCGTCCTGAGCATGTATATGCTAATACTTAAATTCGCTAAATATGCTATTCTAACTTACTATAATATTTTGTGGTTAATTGTACGCACTGTTGTGGCGAATAAAAGAGGTAAACTTTCCGAACTAGGTAAGTACTTGCGTATCTATTCCTATTAATGAGATATCTTTAAAAGAAAATATGTATAGCTCTATTTCGAACTGTTGGGCTATCTAAATGAAGACTTGATTTTATTTATTAATCACTCTTTAAAACCAAAACGTAGATTCCATGAACAAATATTCTTTCTTAGAACTGCACGCCTGTGGAACTCTCTTCTATCTGCCTGTTTCCCACCTGGCTACAACTTGGTTGTCTTCCTGTCTAACATAAACAAATTCCTGATGAACCGCCCCTTAAAGTAAGACACTTTATCTAATCTCCAATACTAACGATTACTACTATACTATCCCATTAATTACTGCGCACGAAATAACCTTTATCCCCGAGTATCTTCCGGGCCTTGATGAGTGGTGACTTCCATGTAAAAAGTCACTAGTCCAAGTAGTTACATTACATATAAATATAATAACTGTCTGTCTTTATCTCTATCTCGTTCTCTCTATTTCCCTCTATTTATCTATCTTTCTTTCTTTCTCTCTCTCTCTCTCTCTCTCTCTCTCTCTCTCTATATATATATATATATATATATATATATATATATATATATATATATATATACAATCAAATACAATTATATATGTATTTATATACCATCAAAGAGTAAATCTTTAACATTGCAAAGATAAGAAAACATCGAGAATTTGATTTTTATTTATTTATCTTTTTATATATAGAGAGAGATTTCGTATCCCCTATTTACTGTTTGTATCTCTTACCCTTCTTCACTTTCAGTTTTATTATTCTCTCTTTAATGGTCCTTAGTATTTCATAGATGACTGTATACAATGCCCCGCAAAAGTATTGGGTGCATTACATTTCTCTTCATAACTTTAATGAGGGTTCAAGATTTGACCTAAAATTTTGTCAGTATATTCCTATTACTATTCTTAATTATATTAAAATAATTTTACAAAATCCTTCCAGTTTGAGCTCACTCATTCAAAGTCAACCAGTTCATTTAGAAAAATGCCTAAAACTAAAGTTTTGTTAATAGACATTTGTCAAAAAATCATTGATAAGCACAAAAAAGTAAAAGGGTATTGAATAATATCAAGGGAACTTAATCTACCACAGTACAGTTGGAAATGTTATTTAAAAGTTTAAAAATCCTGATGAAGCTGTTGCAAATCTTCCAAGATGTGGTCGGCCAAGGAAATTAAACGAAAAAAAATCTAGGTGGGTAAGCAGAATGGTACAAAGAGTCATTTTCTTACTCGTGGTGAAATTCAAACCGACCTCAGAGAAGCTGGGATAAATGTGAGCAAGGATACAATCAGTAGAGTTCTAAATCGTGCAGGTTTTGTATCGAGTCCCCAAGAAAAGTTCCATTATTGAAGTTTAAACATGTCAGATCACGTTTGAGTTATGTTAAAACATATGGGGAACAACCCCAAAAATTTTGGAACAAGGCAATCTGGTCTGACGAAACGAAAATCAAAATCTTTGAGAAAAACACATCAATACATATATGGCGTAAATATGGCACCGCCTATAACAAAAATAATACCATTCCTACGGTAAAGTTTGTCGGTGGTTCGATTATAGTATGGGGGTGTTTTTCATCCAAAGCTACTGGTGAACTAGAAATCATGAATGGTAGAATGAATGGACGTATGTACAGGGAGATCTTAGAGTAAAACCCCCAAAAATCTGCTGATTTGTTAGGGCATAATACCAATTTCATGTTTCAGCAGAACAATTATCGCAAGCATACTGCCAAACTAACCAAAGAATGGCTTAGAAATAACGGACTTGACGTTTTTATTTGGCCCAGTCAGTCTCCAGGCCTCAAGCCAATTGACGATTTTGGGAAAATTTTGAAGATCAATGTTCACAAGAGGAAATCCACAAAGTTCTGCAAAGAGGAATGGCGGAAAATACTTTGCAAAAAACATGTGTGCAAGTATAGGAAGCGATTGGAAGCTGTTGAACGCAATAAAGGCTATGCAATCAAATATTAAATCAATGTATCCAATACTTTTACGTTAGTTGATTTATATTTGTCCTTTACTATAAACTTTCTTAACTTTAATTTTGTAATTATTACCCGAAATATTAAGTAGGATAGTAATAGGAATATACTGACAAAATTTTAGGTAACATCTTGAACCCTAATACAAGTTATGAAGAAAAATGTAATGTATTCAATACTTTTGCGTGGCAATGTATATTTCTTTTTTATAACCTTCGTTTATTTCCTGGATTTTTCCATTTCAGCTGTTTCATTAATGAGTTGGCAATTTTACGATTTATGTTTCCGTAAAAATATCCTGTCCCCACCAACTTCTCCAGATGTCTATCCATTAGACTTTTACAACAAATGGTGTATTTTTAACATGCTGGACATCGTATTCGAGTAAAAAGATTTCCAGAGCCATGCTTCCTCACTTCCTCCATCTTTTTGTGTTATGTAAAGATAGTTTTCCGTTTTAACCCGGACTTTCGTATTTTTATTTTTCATTTATTAATTATTTATTTTTGTTTTAATTTTTCCTCTTTTTCCTATTTGTTTTTTCCAATTATCATATAATTTTAGATAATTTTATTCCTATATTTATGCGTGTTTATTTTAATATTATTTTTTTTGGCTTAGTGTTTGAATTCGTATTATAGTACCATATGCAGGGGAGGTCGCTCTCGTGGTATAATTTTTATCTAGTATTACCTCCCTTGCATATATATATATATATATATATATATATATATATCGTACATATATACTACTACTATGAATTATAATTTACTATATCGTATTCCTTAATTCGTATTTAATATCAAAATATCATTAAGTCAGTTTTCTATAGTTGCATTTTCTCGCCCTTATCCTATTCCGCTAAAAGCATTAACCTTGTAAATGTCATGACCTAAAAAGGTTTTATCTAATTTTCCCTTTAACATTTCCTTATTGTTCTTATGATATAATTAAGTTATATATAACTTTTATTCCCCATCACTCATGAAATGCGCGCTCACACACGCATACACATATATAGCTAATCTGTATATCTATAATATAAAGCTGAATGTCTGTGTTTGTGTCTTGTCACGAATATGCTCCTATATAGTTGACTATTATAGAAAACTGATCATATATAATGATAGAAGATGTATCGAGACACAGGAATGGTTATGTTTGATCTGGCATATTGATGATTCATTAAAAGTGTGGGGTCTGCGCACGCGCTTGGTCCACAAAGTATGGAAATAAAATATTTAAAAATAAAAAAAACGTTTACAAGTGTTTTTTATATAGATGCAGATAATAATATTTTGATAAGTATGTTTTAACTTTAATAGGGATATTATAAAATAAATTGTGGGGTCTGCGTACGCACCTGGCCTCCATAGAATGGAAATATGTCACAAAGTTTAACAATTAACTACGTTAAATATAAACAAAATGAGCTTCCACATTTGCGTACGTGACAGAGGTCACACGTTAGGAGGCGTGTGCTTTTTATGATGACGTGGCGGAACTGACAGGTCAAAAAGTCAAGACGGTTAGATTAAGAAGTTTGAGTTTGGTCACGAAAGTGAACAGACGTGCTTCAAAGCTGGGAAGCGGAGCTAAAAGAACAAGCATGTAGACTCGTAAGCAGACTCTGACGAAGACCACTGAGACACTGAAATAAATTTATATTTTGTAAACTATAAAGTAGTCGTCGTTTTTATGGTTTCACAAAAGAAGAAATAACAGGTGTTTTAATCGGTTATGGTGTTGCTCGTTACATATTTATCACGGTGCCCAGCGGTGAAGACAGAAGAACCCATGGATAAAGAAAAAGGTATGAAGCACATAATGTCATACTTCTAATACATCCACTTTTCATATAACATGAACATTTGTTATACCCCGCTATACAATATAATACAATTAAACCGTTGACTGGGAACCCCAAACATTATACAATATCCAGAGAACAGCTTGTGTGGCATCACTATTGCTAGTTGGTAAAATTTCTTTTGTGGTTAGAATTTACTCCTTAGTTGTAATTTCGTTCCGCACATTTTATATTTAAATACCGAAATTCGATAATACATTATTATATCTTGCTATAAAATCTCATGTGGTTATACGAAATAATATATATATATATATATATATATATATATATATATATATATGTATATATATATATATTTACCAAAAATGATAATTAATAAAAACCTGAAGAAGGTGCTCAATACTATTGCAGAGCAAATATATATATATATATATATATATATATTATTACCGTTTTATCTGCTTAGTTAAACATGTTTATGTTACAGAATCGTATCAACAATCCAGCAACTTCGTCAGATTGACCACTTGAAAAACCTCTGTTCCCGTCTGCCGAATTTGCTGGATCGTTGATACGATTCGGTAACAGAGACATGTGTAACTAAACAAATAAAACGGTATAAAATAATAATAATAATAATAATAATAATAATAATAATAATGATATATATATATATATATATATATATTATCATATTTCATTATATAAAATAGACGTTTTTTATCTATCAATTCTATTTCCGTTCTTTTAAACATCCGAATAACAGTATTAATTTCTGGCGAGAACTTGTGATGTAATCACCACAGTTAACATAAATCTGAAGGCTTCAGAATTCATCGTCCGAGATAAATTAATCTTACTGGTTTTGAACAATGTTTTTCCTTTTCATTGGTTAATTATTTTATCCTTTGTTTTCCATTGGTTTAAATTTTAAAATTGCTCAAAACCAGTTAGATTAATTTATCCCTGACGATGAATCCTGAAGGATTGGAAAGTACTCGGACTTATGATAAATATGGTGATTACATCAGCCAGTCCCCGCCAGAAATGAGGACTGTTCTTCGGAATTCGGAAAAGAGCGGAAATAGAACAAATAGAAAAAAACGTTTATTATTTTATTAAATGAAATTGGCTATAGAGAAAAATATGCTGCCTAAACATACACACACACACACACACACACACACACACATATATATATATATATATATATATATATATATATATATATATATATATATATATATTAGTATCAATAAGGAGTTAAGAGAATAATATCAATTTTTAAGAGGATACTTGTCAGGATAATGCAAAGCTCAACAAATTGCTTTGGAGCTTATATAGAGTATCGATAAAATAAGAAAACGACAATGTAAAAATATATAAAAATGTATATCGATTTATTCGTTTATTCAATAGGGATTATATCAACTCGCGGTGTAAGATGAGTAAAACTCTTTATACCATGATATTTCGAATCCTACTGATTCTAATCAGAAGAGGAGAGAAGGTGCTAGGTAAAATAATAGAGATGCGACGTCTAGTGTCAGATATATTAGGAGCGAAATAATTGTTCGGTGAGAGGTAAAATATTGAGACTGTTTGGTGGCGGGAACGGGGGAACTAAAGTGATTTCTGTGGTATAGGTAGAATATTGCTTTTATAATGTCATTTTCTTATTTTATAAATACTCTTTCTCTTTCACTCTCTCTCTCTCTCTCTTTCTATATTTCTCATTTAGTAGAAACAGAAATATCTCACGTATTAAACGTAACGTTAAATTCCATAAACAAATGAATGGGTTTGACCTTTACTCCTGATCTTAAATGGAACACATACACCAAGTCTGTGGCCAAGGTCGCTGGGAAAATGGTGGGATCCTTCTACCGCTCCAGAAGATATCTCACTAATGATGCGATTCTCTATCTATATAAGAGCCAAGTACGTCCAAAGATGGAGTACTGCTGCCACATGTGGGCGGGAGCTGCTAAAAACAGCCTATCCTTCCTTGACAGAGTACAAAATAGACATTGTGGCTTGGTGGGGGATGCCCTTTTCTGGTCCCCCTCGCCAATCTTTCTCAAAAAACACCCGACTAGCTGAAACCACCGTCAATAATTTTCCCCACTTCTTATCTGTGCCTAAATCAAAACGTAGATTCCATAAAAAAAAGCTTCTTTCTTAGAACTTCACGCATGTGGAACTCTGTTCCGCTTGCCTGTTTCCCTCCCGACTTCAACCTGGAAGTCTTCAAGTCCAACACAAACAGATTACTGATGAACCGCCCCCTTAAATAATGACACCTTACCAATTCTCCAATACTATTGCTACAGTATCCCATTGATTACTGTACACACAATAACCCTTATCCCCGAGTGGCCATTGGGCCTTAATAAGTGGTGAACTCCATGTAAAAAAAAGTAAAAAGAACATGGAAACATCTGAGACATTTGCTCGTATTATGTTTTTTACAGTTCGCATCTTGTAAATAAAAACAAAAAATACGCGAGCTGAGATCGAAACTAATACTTAAGAGCAGTGAGTCAACTGTGATAACCATCAGGCCTACTTTATACGATCTTTAAAAATTATTTCTGAACATACTTTTTCATAACATAAGTAATTTGTCAGATGAACGATTATCGTATGCGCCACTGTGAAACATTTGATAAACGTCTAACAATCCGACGACCCTCCCAACGTAAGAAGTTTTAAAATTTTACCCCTTTTTTCTAGAATGTAAACCGATTAAAATTTGTCAACATGTCTCAATATCCTATATACCAAATTTCAAGTTATTGAGTATATTGTTTGAGAAGTGTTCTCACACAAAAAAATCTAACTTTTATAGATACAGAAAACAGTTGAACTCTTTAATAAGAAAATATGCCTATATCACAGAATGTAAAACTTAAAATTTATTGCATCTTTGGAGTAGGGAATCACACAGCATACAATGTCAACACTAAGTCTGTAGAATAGTTACGATTAATTCAACTTCTGCCACTATTGATTCGGTAATTTCTCTAAAAGGAACACTTAAACAAATTTATTTACTTGGGATCTTTATACTCGATATTCCGATTTGTTTTTTGTCCCGTAGGTCACTAATGATTAGAATGGATTCTAACGAATTTTTTACGGAAAACAAATCAATCAATCAAGTGTGGGTGTATGTCTTCGTGTGTGTTTGCGTGTGTGTCTGTGTTTATGTGTGTGATCATGTTTATGTTATATTCTTCGATATGTGACCCCCCCCAAAAAAAACTGAAAAACGAAAACAATAAAACGTTTATAGAGAAAGAAATAAACAAACAGGACTGTATGTGTTACCAACTGCTGCTGTCATTTAAAGATAATTACGGACAAAATGAATGCCGATGCTCAAAATGTATAAACATTTTGACCCCTCCTTTTACTTAAAAATATCACTAAAAATCAGGAAATTAACCAATTTTAATAAAACTTTCAGTATTTATCACATAATGATCGCTGAATATAATGAACTAATTATTTTTATTTAAATCTTAAGGGAAATGTATTATTTTTTTTAAACAAAAGATATCTTTATTAAATTATAATTTTCAGTAGTAAATAATACAACGCAAGACTTTATTTATGCTTTTTTTATATAAATAAATCATTGTAATTGATAAAAATAAAAATAAAATAAAATAATTTTTATAGGAACATAGACGATCAATAAAAGACGTCTACTTGGTTTTGTTGCAGCGGGGAACTTACTAACAACGACCGTTCCCAACCTAGGGATCCTGGCGCTATATAACAAATTACGAAAAAAGCCCATAATTTGTATTAATGAATTCGATATAACTCGAAGAAAAATGAATTTCTCGAACTACCGATATTCCCATTTAATTAAACATTGCTTATTAAATATTTTCTCACAAAAAATTATAATTGCAAAAAATATTTCTACTTTTTTAAAATTACGGGTTTGACATAATTTTTATATGCAAGATTTTAATAATTTGCTTGCTCGCAAGAATGTGAAACTTTCAGCGTAACATATTTTTATATAATATTGAACAATAATTAAAACAAATTAATTTAAAATAAGTACATAGAAAAACAATTAAATAATTAATAAATAATTACATTAAAAAATGCAAAAATTAATACACACGTTCAGAAAAGGGATGTACGGATGCGCGACTGGGGAAAAAGAATTTCCTCCTATTTAATTACATGACGTAATTTTCACAGTCTTTCAATTGCCTGAAATTTTGGGCCTTCGTAATTTTCGTATTTACAAAAATTTAGTTCGTTGTGTTTTGCGAACGCCAGAAACACTCGGATTTTTGGGCTAATTAATTTACGTTTTGCACAAACAAGGTGTTTTTATAATAATGTAATCAAATATCTTAGGACTTTACTAATTATCTTTGAAATAGACCCAGAAAACTAATATTTATCTTTCAAATGATTTTTACGATGAATTTATTTAACTTTAAAATTTAGCTGAATTGGGTAGCTAACCGTGAAAACATTTTCATAACGTTTTTTTTTTGCACGTGTACAAATATTTTTTCCTTTTAGAAATTAAGTTTAGTCCTTCACCTTTCAAATACAAGCAAAAAGTGGTCGGAAACCTACAAAAAATTATGATAAATCGGCTTTCAAAATTTGGTCCCCATTTTTGCCTGCCTATTTTTGCCCGTACCTAGTTAAAGAAGATCATTTCTAAGTAACCAGACAGGAACAATATATATATATATATATATATATATATATATATATATATATATATATATATATATATATATATATATGTTACATGATAAGGGCTGTCCCCTGTTCATGTAAGTATAAAAATAGAGAGATTAGTTAAAATGAAAATAAGAGAAAGCAGAAATCGAACCCTGGACATAAGTTTTAAAGAACAATAGGTTTAAATGGAATGTCCAGTAAATTGTTAATTCGGATGAAATAAATAATAAATAAACTATTCAATTGTTAAAAGAATGTTGATAATAAAATATGGGTTAAATAAATTAGATATGTAGGTTAAATTCCCTTGTGGAAACAACACAAGAAAAATAGGTTATTGGGAAATCAATGTCGGAAACGTGCAAAGTCGCGCATGTTGAAACACGTGAATTTTGCTCACGTGGCCGGGATGCATGGATTCTCAATATAGGAGTTAGTTAGTGATAGAGACAGTCATAGAGACAGTCAGGAGAGACAGTCAGGGGAGACGGTCAGTGAGAAAACTCAGAGACAGGCGGACGTCTGAAGCGAGACGTCACTTCAGAAACTAAGATGTGAAACTTTGAGTTCTTAAGGAGGAAATCCCGACCGGTCGTATTAAATAAATCCATCATGTGTTTTGGATAAAGCTCATCTTTGTGTTTGTGATTTCTACAAAAAGGTAAATTGTATTGTTATTATATGTCTGTGTATAAAATGTCATTACATACACATCTCTCTCTCTCTAAGATACAACATCATATGCAATAAGACAAGAACTCTCACTAAGACTCATATCATTACTAATAAGAACTCACGTAACATACGCGCACAAGTGGTATCGTCTAATAATAATAATAATAATAATAATAACAACTATATAACATATATACAGGGTGTCCACAAAGTCTGGCTACATTTTGTAGCCAGACTTTGTGGAAGCATCCTGTAGATTATGTAGCCAGACTTTGTATACATGTTTTATATTTTTATTACCGTTTTATCTGCTTAGTTACACATGTTTCGGTTACCGAAGCGTATCAACGATCCACCAGCTTCATCAGACATTACTGAAATGTTCATTATGATGTGAAAAATGATATTGCAAGTTGCACGAAAAATCAGGGAAAGAAAAGGAAGAAAGGGGTTGGTGGTGGCGGAGATCGACAACAGTTAAGTTTCCTTTATTATCATAACTATTATCACTAATATATATTTGTTCATGTATCATCCTTAATCCATATCCTTATGATTCCATATTTTGCTATAATTATTCAATCCATATCTCGCAATTTTAATTCACTGTAATTTGTTTACTTAATTTCTTAAAGACCTTTAATAGTCAATGAATTTTAATAGATAAACATTTAAGTTTGACGTAACTAAACCCACTTTGAGAAGACGCACCTTAGTTATTCGAACCAACACCCCCTCCCAATCTGCATAGACCTTTAACATGTCAAAACCCATATGGCATATGCGCAACACATAACCGAGACAGTCCAGAGCCACGTGTTGAATTGCTTGCTTCTCTTCCTTTCCGGTCCAGTATTTATTCTTTCACTATATTTCTTTCCCCCCTCTCCGCTTCCAAAGCTCTACTCATCTTATGCCTATCCTCTCTTTTTTCACCTTCTTTATCTCTTTCTCTCTCTCTCTCTCTTTCTCCCTCTCTCTACCTCTTTCATATAGTCCTATCCGTGTCTGGTTGAACAGCTTAAACGCTCCTAATCCTTAAATCTTAAAACTTAAAATTGAAATTCTCCTCCCTCTTACTTTACCCCTCTCTCTCTCTCTATCTTTCTCATCCCCCCTCTTATATTCCTATATGTGTCTTGCTGAATTTCTTAAACTCCCTCTAACGCCTACAACCGTCTAAAGTTTATCAAACCTTAAAACTTAACTGTTTTCGATCGCCGCCTCGCTTTTCTTCCTTTTCTTTCCCCGTGTTTTTTGTGCTACTTCGAATATCATTTTTTACATCATAATGACCATTTCTGTTATGTCTTAGTACGTTACTGGATCGTTAATACGATTCGGTAACCGAAACATGTGTAACTAAGCAGATAAAACGGTAATAAAAAATAAATCATATATTTGCTCTGCAATAGTATTGAGCACTTTCTTGAGGTTTTTATTATGACCATTTTCGCTATACATTCATATATATATATATATATATATATATATATATATATATATATATATATATATATATACACACACACACACACACAAGCGAGACCTGTGGAAATTCCACCACGGACTCTTTCATATGTAATATATTGATGTTGGCATTTTGTGGATGTTCAGCGTAAATGGGGGCGCCCTAATATTATTTTAGCTCTTTTGTTGAAAATGCTAAAGTATTAATCAAAAAGAGCAGGGACGACCAGCGTAGCCCGGCCGTAAAATACGCTTAAAAATGATATTTTAATTGATGCAAATTTCTGACACGATCCGCAATTCCCTCGGCACGACCCGACACACTACAAGAATAACCTAGGCAGCTACTCCTTGAACGACTTTGGCGTCGACTTGATGTAGCGCTTGGACAAACACATTTTTCGTCGTATGTAGTCCAGACAATGACACTGACACCCAAGTCTTACGCACTTCCGCGCGGAATATTACTCTAATGGACTATTGTAATTCGTTCCTTACATTCTGCCCTCTAAATAAAAATGTAAAAACTGTAGCAATCAAAACAAAATAATTCTGTCTTAAAAATAATCTAATCGATATTTTTTGAAGTAACATAGCAAATCGATATGTTAACCTTATCTTATGCATTTTTGTACTGAAAATCTACCTACCCGATCATATGTGATATAATTTATTCCATTCAGAACATGCCTTAAAGGTAAACCGACATCCGAAAACGCCCGTAGCGACCTATAATTCAAGCAAACATACTCCCCCATGTTTATGACTTTCATAAAAAAAAACTAATATAATTGCTCAAATCCAAATTCAAGAAATACAGCGAAACAGTTCCGTATGTGGATGACTATAATGCTTTTTATCTTGGGTTAAGCATATTGAGAAGTGATAAACAAACTGCCATTAGCATATTAAGCGATGCTCTTTGTATAAACACATGCGTTTGGACAATGTTAAAATATATTTAATTCACATGCTCCTTATAGCTGCAGCCGAATAGTGTAACGGTTAGAAGCGCTGACTGCCGTCTAGGCGGTCGAATTCAATCCCGGTTTGCGGTAGTTGCTTGGTAAACCGCACTAATGAGCTGTGATACAGCGAAACATTAATGCACGTGGATGACCATATATATATATATATATATATATATATATATATATATACAAGCAAAATATCTTTTTGATCCTCACTAGAATTTGAGTTGCGGTCCGTATCCACAAGATTCCAGTCATCTTCGTACTCATCAAGTGGAGGTTTGGTTAGTGCTTTCTCTCTTCAAACTAACTATCATCCTTAACCCTCTTCAATTATTTAGCGTTGCACCAGTTTATAGTGATACATAAAAATATATATTGGGGGAGGAAGGCGGAGGTGTAGTTTGGTTAACTTACAATATCATAGCTTCAGCTTTCTTGACTCCATGCGGTGTTTCTGCATGTTTATACATGTCCGGCTAACACCTGTAGCTCCTATGTACTAGTTTCTGCATTCAACTACACCTCCTTAATATTCGCTCTGTGATCTGCTGGAACGGAAAAACTGACACCCAAGAACGCCAGTAGCAAAACGTTCTCCCCCATCTTTATGACAAAAAAAACAAAAACAAAAAAAAACTAATACATTTGTTCAAATGGAAATTCATTATGATTCTATAATAATTATTATATTTCTTTCTTTTAATTGTTGAATATCATTTATTCATTTCGTATGAACCAATTGATTATGATTGACATTCGTTTCCTCAATATCATTAGTTAGTCTTATTTCTAGACAGACGTTAGACACTTATCGAATGGCTAACCTGAAAAGTGCCAACATCCATAAATAAAACTGTTTATGCGAAACAAACTGGATTCGAACCTGCCGCAACCAGGTTAATATTTCGTGCCGTTGACCACATAGAAACCATCACCTCTCCTTTTGTCGTGGACGAATCGTATATAGAAAAAAAGTAATCGATGTTGAATTTATCTTTGCCTGCAGAAAAATTTGTTACACACAATTACACCAGTGAGAGAAGGAGAGGAAGCTCAACAATATTAATATTTTAGAGGCATATAGTCGATATCTACTTATTATTGAAATCATCATGCACAAAATATCGGCCAAATCAGGTATACTTACATAATATTTATTCGAGGCTGAATAATAGATGGACGCTATAGCCATGACACTAAATATATCTTCTGTTACGTATACTGAGTGAAATTTTACATGTAGAGTATTATGTCTTTATCATGGTATTCTGACTACATTATTATTCTACATTGGTAACTAACGGTAGTGTAAATGTTAATGATACAGACTGACAACCTGGCTGCCCCAAATTCGAATCCAGTTCTTTCAACAAAAAATCACTTTCACTTAAGATGTTGTAAACCTTCGGGTGGCCCTCTTCTATAATCCACGATGTCTTTGTAGAAATAATTTTAACTAGGAAAATACAGGTAAAAATCAATGGCAACAATAGAATTTCCGAAGTCATAGATATGACGATGATATTAATCTACCTTAGACTGAAGGAAATGTGATTCAGAAAAAAAGCACTATGACAGTAAAACACAAACGGCTTTAAAAAATCGAACTCGTATTCGTAAAGAATCAAAATTGACAAAAATCTGAATTAGTAGATTCGATTAAGTTGTAATTCGACTTTCCCACTCGAGTTAAGTGCGTCTGAAAGCGTTGAATGATAAGTTAAAAGGGTATTAGAATCGTTACCGTCGTGGTTTCTGTCAAAGCAGAGTGCATCATAGAATGAATTACTCCGCTATGTGAAATTCCCAGCGGTAGCAGAGGCAAATTACGTTTACCTAGGGATTAGACTTTCGCAGGGGGGGGGGGAAAGTTACCTTAAAAGAATGGAAAATCTATAGATAAACAACCAACAAAAAAGAATAACAAACAAAAATAATCAATACTTTTAACCGTTTCATTTTCCAATTAGAGACGAATGTTATTCGCTCTTCACCCAATGTGTTATTTGAATAAGCTATGCATTTTTGAATGCTCATTGGTATATTGTAGTGTTATACTCCGCTCTATAATAAAGAACAAGGTGCCTATTTCTATAAGTATATCCGTCCCGCCACATAATAGATAATGACTAAATGGTTATTTAATGAATCAATTTCAATAATTAAGCGAATAAAGAAAGCGATTAGCAATAGGAGAAAACCCATGCTCACATTCACTTATTATATATATATATATATATATATATATATATATATATATATATATATATATATGTGTGTTAGAACTGGTAATTAGTAAAAGCATGATGAAAGTGCTCAATACTATTGCAGAGCAAATATGTGTTTTATTTTTTTTTTATTACCGTTTTATCTGTTTGCTTACATATGTTTCGGATGTTGGACCGTGTTTACGATGGTCCAACATCCGAAACATATGTAATCAAACAGATAAAACGGTAATAAAAATAAAAAAATAAAACATATATTTATATATATATATATATGTATGTATATATATATATATATATATATATATATATATATATATATATATATATATATATACATAGGTTTGTATATAGCAATCGCAATAGATGAAAAAAATATTTTTTTAAATAAAGTTTTTATAACGAAAAATACCGTTTTTAATATAAACTAGACTACCCTTGACCCGTTGGGTCAATATGCTATATTAGCTATGGAATTAATGTATGAGCGTGACCCTTGTGACGTAAAGAAAATAGTTTTTTTGTGACATAACAGAAACATTTCTATGAAAGTATATTAAAATGAAAAAGAGTATAGATAGATTTCTATGAGTCGTTCTGTTTATAATTGTTTATTTAAAAAAAAAATGCAGCCATTGAATTATAAGTGGTTTGTCATGCTTATAGGTAAATGTGCACTGATCAGATACCATAATACTAAAGTTAAATTAAAATTTTGATGTATATTTTTAAAATGTAATTGTTAGTTGAAAGTACAGAATAGTTAAAAATGGCTTTTTAAATAAAAAAATGAAAATAGAATATAACTTTTTTTTCATTTATTTTAAATAAACATTCATGACACATTGGGTCAAATATGTTAATAATAAGATCAATAAAACTAATTAAGATAATGCTTTTCTATTTACAACATTTTTAAAAATAAAATTTTAGTGTTTTTAAGAAAAGTATTATCATTCCGCTTAATTAAGTCAGACTTCTTATCAGGTTCTAACAACTTTAAACGCGAAAAACAAAAACAAAAACAATTGAGACGCTGAAAACGTACACAGTAAAACAATACATTTTATTGTCGTGATGATTATTATGGTTGTCAACAGGTCAAAGTTGATTTATTTGTAAGAAAATTGCGACAGTATTGTTGTAATACAAAATAATTAACCAACATCCCAACCCTTTATGTTAAATGATAATTTCTAAATAATAACGTTAATATTTCAGTGCGCATGTCAAATTCTGCAAAAGTAGCGATTTGTGTTTATTTGTTTACGCTGTTATTGGTTTATGTTTATGTACGCATGCGCAACCTGAAGTCGTAAACCGGATGTGGGTTACAACACCCGTTACAGGGTCGTTTGAGTTTTATAATTATTTTGATTTTGTTAATTTGGAAAAAATGTCAAAGCTCAATGAATGCCGTTTTATTGGTTTCCGGAGCATATATAGTGTAGTATAATATTTCTTCAAGTTCCAAATATCAAGTTTTCTTAGTTGGTTATTTATTACTTTGCAAAAGTTATCCATTAAAATATTGTTCCGAATTGCGACTGCTAAGTCTTCAAAATTAAGTTATTGCTGCATATTTAGTCACGTACTTTTCAGATGTTTACCTTAAAAAAAAAACTTATAAAAACCCATTTAGGACAACTTGGTTAATGTAATTGACACACTCTGCAGTTTATTTCTCAGTTACGAAGATTATAGTCATGTTGATTTTAATTATACTTATACTAGCCTGGGTGCCACGCGTTGCCCGGTTTTTTAGAGCTATAAAAAAGTGATAGTAGGCAGACTCGAACTCATGACACAAAGGCGTAAAAGAAAGTGAAAGATAATCTGGCGTCTTTTCCCTACTCCATGACGCAACCGGAAGTTTGGAACGTTTAAATTAGGCAAAGTCAATTTAACCGACACGATGACTTGCAAAATTGGCTCGAAAAAATCGACCACTGCTTGTAGAAAACTGCCTACTTGAGGGTGAAGGAATTAATTTTTTTGGCCAATATATCTATAGTTGTCGTCCGAAACGTCGAGCTCTAAAATGGTAGAGATCTTTTGAAAATCCGTTGGCTCTGTCGAAAGGTTTAGGCGGAAATACTGCATACATACATGATGATTGCAACGTCTTGTCAGACGAGTGCCACTCCCTCATGCACCGAAAGTCCATGAGCCTGAAAATTGCTTATTTAGTCCTAACGGCGAATTCACACGCTCAAACAGACATGATACTGAAGACCACCATTGGTATAACTACATATATATGCATGCACGCATACATACCTATAAACATACACACATATGTACATACATACATACATACATATGACATTATGCACATACATACACATACACACGTGCATACATACACATGTACGATCATATGCATATACATATATGTACACATATATAAATACAAACACACATATACATACATATATACATACAAATATGGACACATATGCACATACACATACATTTACCTACATATACATACACACACATATATATGAATTTAAACACATACATATATATGCATATATACACATATATATGCATAAATACATACACAAACATATATATATACATATGTAAATACAAACACACATAAACATATATACACACATACATATATACATATACACATAGATATGCATAAATATACAAACACATGTAAAGATATAAACATACATACAAATATACATACATACATATATTCATGCATACATTTAAATAGGCATGTGAGATTTACATTATAGATTGATTAATTATTTTCGTATTAATGTATTTATTATTATTATTATAATTATTATTATTATTATTATTATTATATTTTTATTTTTATTTTTTAAACATAATTTTTGGATTTGTCAGTCGCAATATCAAATGATTGTATTAGATAATTTTTCCAAAGTAATAAAAAACCAACTGAAGAATTTGATATTTGGAACATCGAGAATTATTTATACCACACACACACACACACACACACACACACACACACACACACACACACACACACACACACACACACACACACACACACACACACGCGCGCGCGCGCGCAGACACACATATATATATACACATACATACATATAGTATATATAAATATATATATATATATATATATACATATATATATATATCTGAATAAATATTTAAAACCGCCCTATATATCTATATCTATCTATCTATCTATCTATCTATATACATATATATATATATATATATATATATATATATATATATATATATACATATATACAAAAACGCCATATTGTACATTAATAATTTTCTCAAATAATCACATTTTTCCTAATTGCTTAAACTCCTATAATTATATCGATTAGTTATATATTAATTTTTACTGGTAAACAAATAAACTGTATAATTTAAGATGGCCGGAACAGTATTTTGCATAAAAGAAAACTAAACTGAAAGAAAATGCTCGCAATATATTCTTTTACATTTTAGTTCTGATATTTCATTTCCTGTGAAATAGAAACACTATTATCTATGGAAAAAGTATTCACTTTTCTACCTACTTTCTGTGTGAAATTTAGCCAAGTAATATACACACATATATGTATATATATTTATATGATATATAATTATTATATAATATATATTATATATATATTATATATATTATATATATATTATATATATTATATATATATTATATATATATTATATATATTATATATAATATATATAATATATATAATATATATATATATATATATATATATATTATATATATATTAAGGAACGGTCGATCATTTTTATTTAGTGGCTTCTAATTTTATCTATGAAAAGAGCAAAAATTGTTTTTGTGAATTTTCAATGTTTAATAATGGTAGTTAAATAAGAAAATACTTTTTTATTATTGATTTTGAATACATATTAGTTTTTCACATATAAATCATTTTAATTAAATTACAGGCGTCCAATAGTAAAGGAACTGGGAAAATTAATACAAACTTTAGCAATTTTAATAACAACTTAACAAAATGTCGACTCCGAATATTCGAAAAAAATTATCTATACAAGAAAAACAGCTTATTTGTGACCATTATGATGAAAAAAAGAAGACGATAAGTGTGATTGTTAAAATATTGAACAGATCTAAAAGCGTTGTTTTTCGGGTTATTGAAAATAGAAGAAAAAGGTTTTCCATTGACGGAAAAGAAAGAAATCCTGGCGACCCTGAATAACAACTAAGAAGGAGGATAGAAAAATCACTCGATCATCTCGTTTTGATTACTTTAAAACTGCGGGTTCGATATTACATCCGAAACTGGACAAAAAATTTCCAGGCAAACGATCTCACGAAGATTAATCGAAGTTTGATTATTTTTAAGAAGTCCATGCTCAAAGCCTTTAATTGTTTTGAGAAGAAAAAATGGGTAAAGTTTCATTTTAGTGATTAATCTAAATTCACTCTTTTCGGATCAGACAAAAGACGATATGTCAGAAGAAAATGGAGAAAGACTTTACCCTAAGTGCTTTAAAGTACAGTAAACCTTGAATGAGGGTAATACAATGGTATGGGGCATGATATCTCCAAAAGGAACTGGCCCCTTTTGTGAAGATTCATGGAAAAGTTAATGCCCGTATGTACGGAGAATTGATTAGAGAACATGTGGTTCCTAATCTTCCTGATTCTGATATCTTTATGCAAGACAACACACCGTGCCATAAAGCCAAAATAATGTTAGAATGGCTAAATAGATTCAATATTTGCGTTATGGATTGGCCAGCTCAGAGACCTGACCTTAAGCCAATTGTAAATCTTTAGAAAATTATTCGTGATAAGATCACAGACCCCCCCCCTAAATCTTGATGATTTATGATTATGTATGAGAAAATCCTGGAATAATATCTCCCCTATAACATGTGAACGATTAGTTCTGTCTTGCAGCAAAAGGTGCCCTAGTGTGATTGAAAACAAGTGATTTTTCACTAAATACTGAAATGATTCTTTGTTTTTTCATTAATAATTTCCCCCGTTCCTTAACTTTTTAATCAAATTAGTTTATATGTAAAAAAACTAGTATGTATTCAAAAGCAAAAATATTTTTTTGTTTATTTAACTACCATTATTAGACATTAGAAAATGCAGAAAACATTTTTCCCCTTTTTCATAGATAAAGTTATAAACCATTTAAAAGAAAATGATCGATCGTTCCTAAACTTTTGGACGCTACAGTATATACATATTTATACACTTATATATATATTTGTACATATATGTACTACACACACACGTATATATATATATATATATATATATATATATATATATATATGTATATATATATGTATATATATGTATATATATATCTATATATATAAGTAAGGGAGTAGTCACCAACAAGTGTTTATTATACATTGGTATGCTGAATTTTTATTGATTTTTTATTGCTTTTTTATTTGGTTTGTCCAGGGAGATTTTGACCTCGCTGTAGTCAGTCGCTATCTCTTTCTGCTAATGTGTTTTTTTTCCTTTAGGGTGGGGTAGGGTGTGTGTGTGTGCGTCTGTGTTTATGTGTCTGTGTGTGCGCGTGTGTGTGCGTGTGTGTGTTTGCTTTTATTGGTTTGGGAATGTGTATATTGTTTTATAGTATTGTGGGGTTATTTGCTTTCTTAGGAAGGCGGCTGTGGTCCGAGGTCGTTACTAATGTGTATGTGTGGGGAGGGGTGACTGGCTCTTCTGAAGTAAGGGTGGGGGTGCTTTCATTCTATTTTGATATTTATTTTTTGGATTCTTGGATTTTAGTATTGTGATTTTTCGTTTTAGTCTTATATTATGTTCGTTATAAAAAAAGCAATAAAAATTCAGCATACCAATTTTATTATTGTGATTTTTCGTTTTAGTCTTATATTATGTTTGTTATAAAAAAAGCAATAAAAATTCAGCATACCAATGTATAATAAACACTTACAAGCCTCCATCCCTTGGAAAAACTTCAAACTAACTACGAAAATCGCCATTTTTACACATTTGAAAATAATTTCTGACGAGGACGTATCAGACCGTCTGAAACGTGCGTAAACGATTTCAATGACTTAAAAACATTATTACAATGATCCAAACATAATTCTCAATTAAAACCCAAGACACGGAATAATAAAATAATGTTAAAAAATACACATTGTTTGTGACTACTCCCTTATTTAAATATACATCTTTCTTTCGTTGGAATTTATTAACCCATTTTATATAAATATATATATATATATATATATATATATATATATATATATATATATATATATAGATGTAAATAGATTGTACATAGATATGCAAATACAAACGTAATTAACATCAGTCGAAACATTACATCCCTACGTAATCCAGATAACTTTTGCTAGTTGATGTAATTTTGTAAAAAAATTAAAATATGTTTAATTTGATAGGTTTTAAATTGTGTTTTATTGTGTTATGATATAAAAGAAATGTTGTACAAATTTGTAATTAAGTCCAGGCAAAAATATCGAGCTAATTCATAAAATCAATATCACTGGAATACTTGGAAAATCGATATAACCTTACATTTTTCCGGTGCAATTTCTTCAAATTCCCAATAATGATTATAGCATGGAAAGCGGCAATTAATATTTGAAAATCTTGTTTCCTGTCGTTAAACAACTGCGAAAGTAGTTTTGATTTCGGTCATATATTTCTTATTGATTTTCTTATCGATTTCATTAAGTAGGATGGAATCGATTAAGCTGCTGTGGTATTTAATCGAAATACGTGTCTAATAAATCTGTGCGTTTCGCAATAAAGAGGCTGTTCTTGACGTATTTGCAGATTTTGATTGTATCGTGAAAACATCAGCTTAAGGCCTCACTCAGATGTTATAGAAAAATAATACATTTAACATGATTTGCAAGGTGTCTTCAATAATTATCCTGACTTTGTCGTACAGGCATTTAAAATCATCGTAGACTTTTGGAAATTCAATATGATTGCATTATGCATGACAGACCAATCTTTTTGATTTTAGGTTCAAATGAACCCTACAGCAGAAATTGAAATACACCCTACTAAAGCCTGATTGTCACCGCTAGTGAATTTCAAAAATACCATCTGTATGTGAGAAGACATTAGGAGAACGATATGCAATAAAATGATGTTTTAAAATTAGACTAAATGTCACAGAAACATATGGAATGCTTCTGACAGCTTTTAGACCATTTTGCATGAATCGAGCCTCAGTTTTAGAGTGGCATAAAATATTCAAGAAAAGCAGGGAGTGTGAGGGATGATGAACAGTGTGGTATGAGTAAGGAAGTCAGTACACCAGAATTGATTGGCCAAATAAAGAATTTTATGACGGATAAGGACCGTCGAGTATCTATAGAGACAATAAGTGCACAGTTTGATGTCAGTGTGGAAACTGTACACATAATTACTGGCAACGGAGGATGCGGAAGATTTGCGCAAAGTTTGTCCCAACGTTATAGTCCACAACTCCGCGAACTATTTGATCAAGATGGACACCAAGAAAGTTCCTCACCTTGCTGTTCCTTTGGTTATTTCCTAAGCCTGAGGATAAACAGGTGTTGTTATTATAAGATATTTGAGGAGATGAAAGAGGCTACGACGAAGGTCATTGACACGCTCACTCAAGAGGTCTATGGGACCTGCCAGCAGTTGTTGCAACGGTACAAGTGCATTGCAGCTGGGGGAGAATACTTTGAAAAGGATTAGAGTTTTATACGTATACTAGTAATAGAAGCGCTCAGACGAAGCATGTATAGAAAACTTATTTAAGGAACCTCGTAAAATTTGTGAGCAACAAGGATTCAAGTATGAATAAAGTGATTCTCTGCCTGAGTATAATGTTGGCAGTTTCTCCTCCTGTCAGACTCCAATCTAAGTATGTTAATCTTTTCTATAATTGATAGAATGGCTCGTTTTCTTGTTTTTATTTTTATTTTGATCATATAACGTATCTCATATGTCCTCTCCCTTCTTATATATTTACCCTAGCTGCTCTTAATATAAATTAACCTCAGAAAGTCGCTGTCAACTGCTGCACTTTACTTTACTAAGTTTCCTTCAACTAAAGTCACATTCAGATATTAATCCGCTTGTTCTCAACTATATATAAAACGGAGAAAACTAATAAAGTTATACACACAGAAAGCATTGCCTAATCCATTGCACTCGCTAACCTCGATTGCTCTTAGCTCCCGGATCTGACATCCGAAGTGGAGTGTGGTTACACCGACGCTGATGCAAAACACCTTTTAAATTTTACTTGTTCCTCTGGGAGTACGGAAACAGTTAGCCACATGATTTTTAAATGCAGATTTCAGATACTCTTCAACGGCGTTAATGCAAAAGCATATTCTCGCTTTTACCTGTTTACAGTTTTAATATATATATATATATATATATTTATATTTATATATATATATATATATATATATTAAAGAATCTACATTTCTTACTTCTTTTTCTTTTAGTCGTAAGAGAGAAATCCATTAGCTCACGATCATATTTCTTTCCTAAACCGGGCAGCAATATATATATATATATATATATATATATATATATATATATATATATATATATATATATATATATATATAAAGCTGAATGTCTGTATGTGTGCATGTGTGTGTCTGTCTGGTCACGATTAGGCTCCTATATAGTTGACTATTTTAAAAAACTGATTACACATAATGATAGAAGATGGATCGAGACACAGGAATAGGTATGTTTGATCGGGCAGAACGGAAGTTCATTAAAATTGTGGGGTCTGCGTTCCCGCCTGGTCCACAGAGTATGGAAATAAAAAAAATAAAATTAAAAAAAACGTTTACTAGAGTTTTTTTTATATAAATGTACATAAGAATACTTTGATAAGCATGTTTTGACTAAAATAGGGATGGTATAATAAAATTGTGGAGTCTGCGTTCGCGCCTGGCCTCCGTAAAATGGAAATAGGCACAAACTTTAATAAAGACTTTTCATATCTATCTGCGTAAGTATACTTTTATAATTATGTTTCAGTTTGAAGAAATATGGTATAATAAAATTATGGTATGTTCGTTCGCACTTGACCTCCATAGAATGAAAATAGGTCACAAAGTTTAAAAGTTTTTTTAATATAGATCCACAGAATATTGTGATAAGTGTTTCAGTGTGAACAGGTATGGTATAATAAATGATGGGGTTTATCTATTTTATTTTTACTTTCATCATATTTTGCTTTGGTTTTGATATCCCCAAATTCGAAGCTATCTCTTTACAACCCTTCCTTTTCATTACCTATCATACTTTCATAAATCAGAGTCCATTTTCTGTAGGCTGTTTTCCAACCCAGTAAACGACGGGTACTTTTGCTTATATATATATATATATATATATATATATATATATATATATATATATATATATATATTTATGAATATATATATATCTGTGTTTCTCTATATTTATATATATATATATATATATTTATATATATATTATAATGTAAGGTTTTACATAATATTTCCACAATAAAATGGCGCCACAACTCACATAGACTAGAAACGCTAAACACGGGATTCGTTTTTCATTTGGGCTCAGTAGAACAAATCCATTCTCAAGATTCGAAATTCGATTGTTTTTCTTCTTTATTTCTTTCTATCAATCTAATTCATACATACATCCTATCTCGTCCAATGATCACATATATTCACATTCTCTCTATTTGATCCTTTCCTTCTCTCTCTTTGTATGACGGGACCGTCTTGAGGAGCGATACCGTTTCCTATTGGAGAGATTAAAATCCTCAAAACCCTGAGTAAAGCTGGGTAAATATGCTGAGATTGTCCGTTAGACGTTGATTGAATCCCCGACAGCGGCAGGTGACCTATGAAAAGGGACGAATTTATTGTGGTTTGTAAAAAGAGACAGGTATTTTATTGTTTAAAACAATGACAGGAAATGTCAGCATAATGCGGAAAAGAAATCATGCACTCATTGACTTAAGGAACCTGCTCCGACGTGACTATGTTGACCTTTTGAGGGTGTGTTAGAGAAATTTAGTTTTGGTCCCAGATTCGCAAAGTATGGGCGTAACATAATAGCTACTGTTTCATCTTTTAATTTAGAGCCTTGCAGCAAACATGTCTTCATAGCCCAGGACTTAACGTCGAACGAAAACGTACATCATAAGCTAAACGTTTTAGTTTCGATTCTCGGTAATGGCGAAAAAGTCATATTTTTTAAAATCATTAATATATATTGGGTCCAAGATAACATAATACATATGAAATCTGCATTAAGCCAAATATTATATTTAAGAATAATTATATTACACGCACGTAATATATATATATATATATATATATATATATATATATACATATGCACACACATACACACGAACACACACATGTATATATGTGTGTGAGTATATATATATATATATATATATATATATATATATATGGCTTAGTGAGTTAGAAGAAGAAAGTAATTTCAATTCTATACGAGGAGATTTATCGGGATAATATAAAGCTCAACAAGTTTCATGGGAGCTTATATATAGGAAAACACTAAGAATGGAAAATGAAGTCACGGGTACTTCTGCTAGTATATATATATATATATATATATATATATATATATATACATATGCACACACATACACACGAACACACACATGTATATATGTGTGTGAGTATATATATATATATATATATATATATATATATATATATATATATATATATATATATATGGCTTAGTGAGTTAGAAGAAGAAAGTAATTTCAATTCTATACGAGGAGATTTATCGGGATAATATAAAGCTCAACAAGTTTCATGGGAGCTTATATATAGGAAAACACTAAGAATGGAAAATCAAGTCACGGGTACTTCTGCTAGTATATATATATATATATATATATATATATATATATATATATACACTAGCAGAAGTACGCGTCGTTGATTGGGTTCAAAACAGCCTACAAAAAAATGGACTCTGATTGATGAAAGTATCATAGGTTATGAAAAGGAGAGATAGGTTTTGATACTCAAAAATTCTACCCTAAGCAGAATATGATGAAAGTAAAGATAATTTTCGCGAAAATATATTTTTTATATCGACTTCGTTTCCATTCGTAGCCAAGAGTGACCAACAAAATGATGTTTCCTTACAAAGAGAAAATGTTATATACATAATAATGTAAATATACAAAAATAAATGTTACCATAGTCAATAAAAGTTATTTTTATGGTAGAAAAGTTCATTGGTTTGTATTTTAAGTAGTTTGTAAAAAATGTTTTTTAATTCACGAACCTGTTTTAAAAATATCAAAATGGCAGCGACTTTGAAATGGAGAGCCCCGATTTCAATTTGAGGAGAGACACCTTAGCAGTCTGTGTTAACAATTTAAGAGTTCCGTCAACGTAAGGAATATTTATAAACATATTTTATGTTTTCCGTTATTTTGTGTTTGAGGAATATTCGATGATGGCATGTGTAGTTTATATAAAAATTCATTTAAGTAGTTATCGTCTCAAATTTCGTTTAATTTCGGTTGGCTGAAATTGTTTCAAGTAATGAGCATTAAAAACTATTTCAAAACAACAAAAGAAAAATGAACTGAACTTTTATTGACTATGGTAACATTTATTTCTTGCATATTTATTTCGAGTAGTCGTTTGTTGGCTTTTCTGCTAAACACTCTTACTAAATAATATCGACGAAATATCGAAAAACAAAGAAACAAAAATCGATATAAATATGAATAAGAAGAAAATGACGCCCTTTTAAAGCAGAACAGCTTTGTTTCAGTTTTACAGTATTGAACGGTGTAGTATTGCGCCGTCGGATTCAGGGTTGTACTATTGTGATGTAAAGAACACGCAGAAAAGGTTGTAATCAACTGAATTATTTCTAGTACACTGACAAAAAGATTAAATAGATATATAAACAAAATAAAATGGTTATGTAAATGTTTTTAAAAAGACACGTAATCACGTGAGTAGGATTTTTTTCTTCTTTTGACAGGATAGCAAGTAACGTTCTTATTTTTTATTATTTATCTATTTATCTATTTTGGAAAGGGTGCCACGTGCAAGTGGAGAAGGAAAAAAACAGTTATGCAAAATTTTTGTCGAGAATTGTCTAAAGTTCCGACTTGTTTTTTTTGGCTTTCACTTTAATATGAACGTGCATTTATGAGGTGAATTTATTCGACACAATATGATTCAACTAAAAAAAAAAATAAAATCTAACGTGAATTAAGATTAAAGTTAAGGGGTTATTTTGGACCGTCACCCCTTTTAAAAAACCTTTTAAATCTTTGTGACATATTTACATTCCATGGAGGTCAGGTGCGAACGCACACTCCATAATTTTACTATACAATATTTCTTCAACCAGAAATATAATTATCAAAGTGTACTTACGCAAATAGATTTGAAAAGTCATTGTTAAAGTTTGTGCCATATTTCCATGGAGTACAGGTGCGAACGAAGACCCCACAATTTTATTATACCATCCCTATTTAAGTTAAAACATACCTATCAATGTATTCTTATGTACATTTATATCAAAAACCCTTGTGAACGTTTTTTCTTTTCATTTTTTTTATTTGCATACTTTGAGAGCCAGGCGCGAACGCAGACCTCACAATTTTAACTGACCACCGTTCTGCCAGATCAATCATACCCATTTCTGATCCTCGATAGATCTTTTATCATTATATGTAATAAGTTTTTAAAAATAGTCAACCATATAGGAGCCTATTCGTGACCACACACACACACACACACACACACACACACACACACACACACACACACACACACACACACAGACGTTCAGCTTTATATTATAGATATTGGTAAATATTGAATGGTTTATTTATTCAAAAAGTGTATACACATTTAGTTGGGGGTATCCCCAACTAAATTTGTATGCTCTTATTGAATAAATGAACCATTCTATATATATATATATATTTTTTAATTACATTTTCACCCCAAACAAGGCACATTGCCACTTTGGTGTAGGGGGCTACTATCAGGGGAAACATCTACTGGGGTACTATGTAGGGATTAGGGCAGCGAGATGTTGGTTCACGTTGCACTTGAACTTATGCATGTCAGTACAGTTGGGGAAGCAGTGACCTGGAATGAAATTCCAAAGTCTAGCTGTTCTGGGGAAGAAACTACTGGAGTAGAAAGATCTTTTACATCTAGGGATATTTACAGTGTGGGGGTGGGATTTTGCAGCTTGTCGGGTCTGTCGAGGGTGTTCACGTCGTGGGGGCACAAGTGCTTGCAGTTCGTAAGAGCATTCACCATTATAATACTTGTAGAACAGGCAGAGGGATGCAACGTTTCGACGATGGGACAGAGGCTGAAGTTTAGATGACAGTTTAGGGCCTATCAGATTTGCGACTCTCTTTTGAACCCTGTCAAGGAGTGAGAGACTAGTAGCCGATGCACTTGCTCAAATATGACAGCAATACTCCATACATGGGCGAATAGTGGCCTTATAGAGGTACAGGATACTTTCGGGTGTTAGAAGTTTTCTAGCACGGTAGAGAGAGCCCACCTTCCTTGCAGCGGCCCTGGCAATGCCCTCGATGTAATTGTTCCAACTCATGTTTCCTGTGAACGTTAGGCCAAGGAGCTTGAGAGACGTACTCTCAGATAAAGAGTCGTTGGCCATTGCTATAGGTGGTAGAGAAGGTTTCTTGTAATTATTGAATGAAACCAGTTTTGTCTTGGTGGCATTGAACGTTACCATCCATTTTTGTCCCCATTCCACTACTGATTGGAGGTCATCCTCTAGTGTTTCTGCCATTACTTTAGATATATGTTCATTTGTTTTCCTGTCGTGCCTATATATAGTTTTTGTGGCTTCATTTTCTACTCTTATTGTTTTCATATATATATATATATATATATATATATATATATATATATATATATATATATATATATATATATATACACGTCATAGTCCTGCCAGTAGCACAAAGGAAGATGGGGAGGATAATGTTCAGCGTCACTCTACCAGACAGAAAAAACAAACATCTTGATCCGCCAAACAAACAGGAGTTATTGACATAAATACTGCCATCAGGACATCCAAACATAGATGGACAGGGCACGTATCCAGACAACATGACATCAGATGGTCCGTTAGAACACCGGAATGGACACCTCCCGAACACAAGAGGCCAAGGGGAAGACCAAGTCTTAGATGGAGGGAAGACCTGATAAAACACATCGGTCCCACATGGCAGCGGGTAGCTCGGGACAGAGTTAGATGGTTATAGTCAAGGGAGGGGTTCTTCATTGAGTGATAAAACCATTATTGATATTGATATTAATTGATATATATCTGTGTCTGCGTGAGCGCGTGTGCGTAGGTATTCTCTAAAAATTACTACTGGAGATCCGTAAACTTGCGTGCCGAAACGAGACGATTATTAAAAAAAATTTTTAAAATAAAAATAAACGAGAAAATCTTGTTGCTTCAATAACAATTGTATCAATACTAATTTGCTGTTAAAATACAAACTCACAATACTTTTTAAGTAAATGAGTGGTTTCAGCAAGTTTAGCACGTGCAGGTTTTGCTATACCGAGTAGAGAGTGCGAGATAGATAACATCCAGTTGTAAGATTATGCTGTTAAACAGCTACTATATCATATAGCACAATTAGATGCGTAAATATCCCCACTAAACACTTTGTATAAAAAATAATCTAGAAATAGCCAGCAAGTGCTAGGATCATATTTAACTACGACCCTGCAATTCCTACAGCTACGTACCTAGAAAACAGAACTATTAAGCGTGAGATAATGATATTAGAAAGAAGCAGACAGAAACGATTTTAGTAGAAGTTAGAGTTCCCTCTGATGCTGAGCAAAACGAAGCTGGATGGCTAATGCAACGACATATCAAAGTCTTATGTATGCTTGAAAAATGAAACTGGAATCGTAGGAAGATTTCCATCATTAACCGAAGCAAATCCCTTGCTCTTTCTTCTTCTCTTCAAGTCGGTACTCGCTAGCAACATTCTCACATCTGAGGCTATTCGCTATTTCTACAAATCCATTATTAGACCATGTATGGAGTTGTGTTGTTATATTTTGGTTTCTTAGTCTGTGTCCCATTTGAACGTTCTTTATGATTTACAGAAACATACCTGTAATTTGATTGGCCCTACACATTTTTCTTCACAGCAACCCCGCAATCTGCCTTTCTCTCTCACAGACGTGATTTGTTAGTCTCAGTCTTTTCAATAAATAGTATATTGGCATATGTTTCTCAGATTTGTCTGATCTATTCTCTTTCCTTTGTTCCAGCTCATTCCAGATCGTTGGTCAAGAGGCCTACATCAATTCGTTGTTATAATACCTTATACAGTTTCCTACTCCAGTAGTTTCTTTCCAAGAACTGCAAAGTTGGCGAACTATCTTCCTGCTCTCTGTTTACTTTCTACTTATAACCATTAGTTTTTTATAGACTTAGATCAATAGTCGTCTTCTGTCTTTTCAATAATTATCCCCCGTTCTTGTTTCTACCTTACATCAAGTGGTTTCATACCTTGTCTCGAGCAATTTCCATAACTATACACGTGCATAAGGTATATACAATCAATTCCTTGGAAATATGTTTTTCAGTTTTATTTCACATTTTATTCATACCTATCCTTTAATCCACGAAGTTCAATGTAATTACGAAGCATATAAAAATAAATGAGAAAAGTCTATATTTCAACTGTCAAGATGTTGACCATCTTACAATTTATTCCTGTAAGTACGTTGACACGGCGTGCGCTATTCTTGACAACACCTATTTCGTAGCGCAAAATAATTCATTTAATTATTATATCAATCAATGAATTTATCCTGCCCTTAACTCATCAGAAGAAAAAACACTTATAACTTCATTTAAGAATACTACATGCATATGGGAATGATTACAAAATCCGATAAATCCGAGAGAAGAATTGTGCATAACAACGTACTTAAAGGAATACATTGTAAGATAGACAACATTGAAGTTTAGAATATAGGATTTTGTCATTTATTTGTTGAATATATATATATATATATATATATATATATAAATATATATATATATATATATATATACATTTTCATTTATTTGTTGAATATATTTATTTGTTGAATATATATATATATATATATATATATATACATTGTCATTTATTTGTTGAATATATTTATTTGTTGAATATATATATTGTTGAATATATATATATATATATATATATATATATATATATATATATATATATATATGAAACGACACTTGAAGATATAATAAATACTTATAATTTTCACACCTTGTTTTTTATTTTTTATTTTTTGGCATCGATTCTTTAAAGCATTCTTTATGCACATGGAAAGTTTACACATTCTAAAATATAAATTTTGGATTCATTTTAAAAGATTTAAAAGTATATTTTCGCGTTTTCTGTTAAAGAAAAATATCCTCATCTGAAAGATAATTATTGATAACATATTCAATGAGTCTCACACTTCAAAACGTAAAAGATAAAAAAAATTAAACACATTAAATTTCGGATTTCAATCTTCGATATCGACACCGCCCTGTGAATTAAGTATTTTGTTTGTTTTTCTACACTCATTCGCCCTCCTACCAGAAAATGAGTGTGTGCATAATGGATCGCTTGGACTTTAAGGGGTTGAACAAGTGACAAATGGGGAAGCGGGAATTATGTTCTCAAAAATATATTTATACACCGAATATGAAAGAAATAGTACACCTATATAAAATGCATTCTTAATCGGTAAAAAATTTTACCTAATTTTTGGTAGATTTTAAAAGACAGACTCTGTTACGAAAATCATAAACACTCCATAAATTTGGTAGTCACTCACTCACTCACACTCTCTCTCTTGCTCTTTATATATATATATATATATATATATATATATATATATATATATATATATAGTTAATAAAACATGTTAAAAAACACTTTGAAAAAGAGTTAAAAACATATTTAATCTGAAAAGGAAACACTTGATAAGTGGAAAGTCCTTAATCCGCGGAGTTTCGAAGAAATACTTTCCTTCTCATCAGAGGGTAAGAGTTAGCAAAATGCAGGATCGGATTTTGCATGCAAAAGTATTTGATGAAAAAACAACTAAGTCAAAGATCTTACTTGATAACAAAAAAGTGAAGCAGAGGGAATTTATATATATATATATATATATATACATATATATATATATATACATATATATATATATATATATATATTGTTACCTTTCATCCATAGACAACGTTTAGATCGTTAGCTTTATCTCTCGAACTGATGCCATTTCAGTGCTGAAATACACGAAATTATGTTCGTGATTTGTATAAACAAAAAAGCTCATAGTGATCGATGCAAATATTTTAGTATCTGTATACGAGGAAGTCTTTTTTCTATTGACTCGTCCGACATGTGCCTATTCGACCAATGTACAACCACAAAAGAGGAAAAATGTCAGGACATATTTAAAGCGAATCGCGTACCCGGCTTTCATAGTTGGTAATGAAAAAAAAAACGTCCCTTGAGTAAATATTGCTAAAAATAGTAAATTTAATTCGATAAATCGTACGAATTGTATCGTTAAAATAGGTAGTCTCATTCAGTGTTATATAAGTCAAAAGAGATTTCTATTTATAGAAAGACGAACCCAAACTTTCCTTTCCATATCTCTTCTCGCTTACATCCCATTCTTTCTCTCTCTCTTTTTATCCCTCCATTTTTCTTGTTTTAAAAATTTTCACTTTCAACGATTGACCTTCTCCTATCGATTCTATTTTCTCTGTTCGCCAATCTCTCGTAGTCTGCTGTCGATTACCGTTCTTTTTAGGGCATATCCCCTCTATTTAAATCAATACATAGAAACAAGAGAAACGTGCCAGTTAAAATATGAACAGATAGTGCATGGGTTCTTCTTATCACTATTTTTCAACCTGAACTCATTGGTTTAAGGCTATCCACTATGCAGTGTACTCCCACGAGTCAATATACTAAACGATGCCCCCCCAAATACTCTACTTTCATGTTTATACCGGCCAACCTTTTATAAATCGGTTATATAGTATTATAAGGGAAATATTTTCATGTTCCTTTAATGCAGTAAATAGTTTATTCCGTTTTAAGCAAGAATAAAGAATTAAACATTTACAATTTTAACATATATTCTTGTAAATTTGTATTTGGGCTGTTTAAGTGATGGCTGACTCCAAGTGTAGAAAACTAAATATTTCCAGTTTTCAATTTATTATTTATTTATTTTATTCATTTATTTATTTATTATAATTATTATTATTTATTTATTTATTTATTTAGTCATTTATTTATTTTAATAATTAATAACGAGTCATAATTTATGCAACTTTGGTATAAGCGACAACATTATCTTGTTTCCTATATTTTAATGACTGTCTCGATTCGGCGAGCAAGTTTACGTGTCTCCAGTAGTATTTTTTATAAAATACACATTCTTTCTTCATTCTCGGTTTTTCTTTCTTTTATTACGCTTATGTTAACTTATCGAATGTTTCAATTTCTAAATTTGATCTGGTTTCGGTCTATGGTTTATCTTTTCTTTATTATCGAATGTTTCTAAGTACCTCTCTCGTGCTAGATTTCTATCAACCTTATTTCTAAACGATTCGCTGGATCAATTAATATTTTGAACTCTGATTCAAGTGAATCCAATTGGTTTTTACGGCACGGCAAAACTTCTCTGATACTAATCTACTAACATCGCAATAGAATTGCACACATAGGAAATCAACGGATAACAAACATATTTTGTTTTTCGTTACAATGTCAACGTTTTATACAGGGAAACATTTTTTTTGGGGGGGTGTTACAAAATGTTTTAATAAACAAACCGAATCGTTTTCCTTTTATGCCAAAACCGAAGATTTTATATGTTGAGGTTGTGTTGAAACATCCTATATTTTTGTTTTATAATTCAACCGTTTATAGTGTAAATAATCAGAAAAAAAACTGGTGCAAACATTGAAGGTATCTTTTTCATTTGGCTCATTTGAAAATTTTTTATCTATATCATAAATTGATAGATGAAAGATAATGCTTTTAAATTGCAACAAAATGTACATGGTAATTTTTTGATTCAATTTAAATTAAATTTTTATACCTTACTTTGTAAAATTTATAAAAGTGCACTTTGAAGATAAATAAATTTAAAAGTGAATCTTGTACTTTTATTTTTAAAGCCTATAATAAAAGCATTTTGTTTAACAATTTTCATGCCTTGGATGAAATGCTTTTCTAACTTGTATCTTATCTTTTTAAGATTATATTTACAAACTCTCCTTCTCTCTATTTCCGTTTGAATTACTCCTCACACCACAACTCATTTTTTCAACCCCCTCTTTGTAGTATTACAAGTGTGAATATTCTCTCTGTTTCAGTTTGTATTTCTCCTCACACCACAACTCATTTTTGCAACTCCTTCTTTGTAATACAGGTCTGAATAATGAGAACATCTGAATTTTTATTAACAGAAACTTAAAAATAACTTTTTTAGATTAAATTTTTAAAAACATCTTTCAGAATAGAAAATCTTTAAAATTTAATAAGGAACATATTTCATGTAGGTTTCATTAACAAATATTCAGTACATAACGAGAAAAAATAGAGATGACAATTTCAAAAGAACTATATAACTGGTTACGGTCAATAGTAGTCCTCGTCAGCGAAAGTTTTTGTTATTGTTATCTATTATTATTATTATTATTATTATTATTATTATTATTATTATTTAAATAATTTTCTGTCCTGCTCTTTCGCGCGGGGACTATATATATATATATATATATATATATATATATATATATATATATATATATATATATATAAGTAGGTTGTAGTTTGCTTGAAGCATTGTTGAAGAAAATTATAAGGTAAAATTAAAAGCCAAGAACAATGCGAGATTTTTTTTTTATATAGAGTAAAATTAAATGCAAACAAAAGAAATAAAGTTCTTTTTTTGTTGTTTGTTTTTTCTTTTTCACACAAATTTTTTTAACTCTAAACAACAGTAATTTTTTTTTCTGTTGTATTCAATGGTGATATAAATCTCAATATATTTCAGACTTATTAGTCCATTTTCAAGAGAAGACAGTGGAAGAGTGTTCAAAATTGGAAAAGTAGCCGCAGAGTTTGCCACGTGATACCGCGAAATATAGAACAAAAAATGACGTTAGGAGAACGTTAAAATAAATCAGTTGATGTTTGAAATACTTGTTGCGTTTGTGAATCAAGGGAGATGACTATTCAAGCAAGGTTTTTTTTTTGTTTTTTTTTTAATTATTGTTTTTCTTATGTTTTAAACTTATATTATAAAAGCGGAGCTCAATTCCAGTCTATTGTTTAGTGTGGGAGTATTTTTTTAAATAATTAAAGATTCGAGGATACGAAGTTGACCTACGTTTCTTGAAGAAGCAAGAATGTTGATGTGAAAATCTGGTTCTGAATTAATGCAAGTGCGAATATGTTTATAGAACGACGAAGCAGTAGTGTTTAAGTGCTCTTTAATGCGGTGATGAAGCAATCTGGTAGTGCTTCCGATGTAAGATGCACTGCATTTAGTGCATTGTAGGTCGTAAACAACGTGGTTCTTAAAGCATAAACCTGTGTGTGATATTGGGCAATTAGAGAGTGAACAAGGGGAAGGTGTATGCGATGGATGTTTTCGGTTGAGCTGTTGTCTTAAAGTAGATCCAGTGTGGATGAGTTGAATGTTGAGCCCCTCGCTGCGGATGGCTTTTCGGATTGAAGATGAGATTTTGTCACTGAGGAAGGGTAGTTTTAGAAAACAATTGTTAGAGAAGGGTCGGGTGTTGCGTTTTTTCTTTTTAAGTGAGGATAGGATCGTATTAGGGTAGCCGTTTAGTGAGAGGGTCTGTAGGAAATTGTTAGTGTGTGTATGTTTGTCGGAGATGTTAGTGCATTTGTCTTGTATGCGTGAGATTTCGGCATGTGCGTAGTTTAGTTTGTCCTTGAGAGGTAGCGCAGATTTGAAATGTACGAAGAGGCGTTTGCTGGCGGGTTTTCTGTAGAATTCAGTGCATATGGCACCATTTTTTTTTATTTGTATTTTAAAATCAAGTAGAGAAAGAGATTCCGAAGAGTCTGGGTGTTCTATAGTAAATTTTAAGTTTGGGTCGGCGTTATTGAATTTGTGGAAAATGTTAATAGCTTCTTCGTGGGAGTATGTGATAATTAAAATGTCATCGATATATCTAGTAAAAAGGAGATAAGAATAGCAGGTACTAAGGGTGTGTCTTTCGAGTTTGTCCATATAAGCAATGGCAAGAATACCGGATAGACTGGAGCCCATGGGTAGTCCAGATACTTGTTTGAACGTGTTTTGTAGGAAAGTAAAGTAAGTGTTGTAATCACAACAACTCTTTTCCTGTTTTTCAGCTTGATCACCCTTTATACCCACCTCCTAATAATATTCCACTAGATCTAAAACTTTCAAGGTTAAAGCATAAAATCCTCAGAATACTTGAACGCGAACAACACCATATTGCCCCCAATCTTACCAGGAACCAATACCTCACCCTTAAATCCCTTAAAGACAAAGATTTAGTTTACTTACCCTCTGATAAGGGCAGAGAATTTTGCGTTATATCACAGGAATCTTATAACAACCTTGCTATAAAGCATCTTTCCAATACCGACCTTTACACCCCAGCACATAATATCACTGCTGCTCGTATTGAGAACAACATTAACAAGACATGGTCTCAAATTTGTTTTAAAAGAAATCTCCCAAAACAACACAGACTAAATTTTATTACTAAATACAGCAAATTACCTACCTTTTATCACCTTATTAAAACCCACAAAAATAGCACACACACACAGATCAGACCCATTGTTTCAAGCGTTAACGGTCCCCTTTATAAAATCTCTTGGTTAATATCCCGCCTACTTAAACCTCTACTCTCTACCTTCCCAGCCCATGTTAGTAGTTCCAACCAAGTAATTAACAGACTCAACGATCTACCACACCATCTACTCAAACTATACAGATACCCATTTAGCCTAGACGTCGTTTCTTTATACACCTCCATTCCTGCACATCCAGCCATTAATCTCATGGCAGACATTATAGCATCTAAAAACCCACAATGCTTCGGAATTACTCCAGGAGATCTCTTACAACTCCTCCGTATTATAGTAGACAACACTTACTTTACTTTCCTACAAAACACGTTCAAACAAGTATCTGGACTACCCATGGGCTCCAGTCTATCCGGTATTCTTGCCATTGCTTATATGGACAAACTCGAAAGACACACCCTTAGTACCTGCTATTCTTATCTCCTTTTTACTAGATATATCGATGACATTTTAATTATCACATACTCCCACGAAGAAGCTATTAACATTTTCCACAAATTCAATAACGCCGACCCAAACTTAAAATTTACTATAGAACACCCAGACTCTTCGGAATCTCTTTCTCTACTTGATTTTAAAATACAAATAAAAAAAATGGTGCCATATGCACTGAATTCTACAGAAAACCCGCCAGCAAACGCCTCTTCGTACATTTCAAATCTGCGCTACCTCTCAAGGACAAACTAAACTACGCACATGCCGAAATCTCACGCATACAAGACAAATGCACTAACATCTCCGACAAACATACACACACTAACAATTTCCTACAGACCCTCTCACTAAACGGCTACCCTAATACGATCCTATCCTCACTTAAAAAGAAAAAACGCAACACCCGACCCTTCTCTAACAATTGTTTTCTAAAACTACCCTTCCTCAGTGACAAAATCTCATCTTCAATCCGAAAAGCCATCCGCAGCGAGGGGCTCAACATTCAACTCATCCACACTGGATCTACTTTAAGACAACAGCTCAACCGAAAACATCCATCGCATACACCTTCCCCTTGTTCACTCTCTAATTGCCCAATATCACACACAGGTTTATGCTTTAAGAACCACGTTGTTTACGACCTACAATGCACTAAATGCAGTGCATCTTACATCGGAAGCACTACCAGATTGCTTCATCACCGCATTAAAGAGCACTTAAACACTACTGCTTCGTCGTTCTATAAACATATTCGCACTTGCATTAATTCAGAACCAGATTTTCACATCAACATTCTTGCTTCTTCAAGAAACGAAGGTCAACTTCGTATCCTCGAATCTTTAATTATTTAAAAAAGTACTCCCACACTAAACAATAGACTGGAATTGAGCTCCGCTTTTATAATATAAGTTTAAAACATAAGAAAAACAATAATTAAAAAAAAAACAAAAAAAAACCTTGCTTGAATAGTCATCTCCCTTGATTCACAAACGCAACAAGTATTTCAAACATCAACTGATTTATTTTAACGTTCTCCTAACGTCATTTTTTGTTCGATATTTCGCGGTATCACGTGGCAAACTCTGCGGCTACTTTTCCAATTTTGAACACTCTTCCACTGTCTTCTCTTTAAAATGGACTAATAAGTCTGAAATATATTGAGATTTATATCACCATTGAATACAACAGAAAAAAAAATTTCTGTTGTTTAGAGTTAAAAAAATTTGTGTGAAAAAGAAAAAACAAACAACAAAAAAAGAACTTTATTTCTTTTGTTTGCATTTAATTTTACTCTATATAAAAAAAAAAAAATCTCGCATTGTTCTTGCCTTTTAATTTTACCTTATAATATATATATATATATATATATATATATATATATGACAGAAAAAATAATTCTTTGGACCCAAGATGTCTTTCGTCATCCTCGTCAAGGGAAACCGATGGCATTTTTGAAATCTTTTTTGAAAAAGAAAATATGGGGAAGAAATTAAAGTTCATTAAAAAGTAAGAACGACTTATTTACAATTAATATAAGATACGTGTACAAGGAACAAGTATTTTTATATTTTATTTTAATTGTGAATAAGTCGTTCCTATTTCCATCATGAATTGTAATTTCTTCCCCATATTTTCTTTTTCAAAAAAGATAAAAAATGCCATCGTTTGCCCCTGACGAGGATGGCGAAAGACGTCTAGGGGGCCAAAGAATCATTCTTTCTGTAATATATATATATATATATATATATATATATATATATAATTATATATATATATATATACATATTAGCCTGGGTACGTTATCCATTAAAGGCGTTGAGCGACATTTGAAAATCAAATAAGAGACAATTCAACACTTTAAAGCCAAAAACAACGCGATTTTTTAAATCTTTAACGAATCTTAATTTTTAAAGAGTCAGATATATTTCGGAGATATACACTCCTTTTTCAATCTCTCTCTCTCTCTCTCTCTCTCTCTCTATATATATATATATATATATATATATATATATATATATATATATATATATATATATATTCTCTTATTCCTCGTCAGGATGGGTAGGTTATACATTAAAGGCGTTGAGTGAAATTTGAAAATCAAATAAGAAAAATTATCTCTTTTAAAATAAACATTCGTTTATTATATAAATGTTAATAAAAAAAATCGCGTTGTTATTTGACTTTAAAGTGTTAAATGTAACACGTCTCTTATTTGATTTTCAAATTTCACTCAACGCCTTTAATGGATAAACCTACCCATCATGACAAAGAATAAGAGAATATATATATATATATATACAGATTGAAAAAAATTGTTTAGGTTGGATCTATGCGTTTCTTTGGCGAGCGGTTTTGATAGAAATACTTCCACCATTCTCAGGCATATTGCATTATAAAAATTATGTTTTTAATTGTATGTATATATATTTTTTCACGGCAACCTGGTGGTAATTACGATTAAAAAAAATGTATTTCTTTTTATATACATATATACGTATGTAAAATTTTACATTTATTACCCTAAGCCTTTTAGAATATTCTGACAGTACTCAGTATTAATACTATTAATCTGAAGCTTCTTCGCATTAATATACAATGCCTTAAGCGCTTTTTACTATATATATATATATATATATATATATATATATATATAAATCTCTCTATATATACATATATATACATAAATATACACATATATATAAATATACATATATACATATATATATACATACATATATATGATGATTGCCACTCCCTCAGACATTTAAAATCCATGAGTCCAAATGCCTGATGGAGTATCTATAGAAAGATGATGTTACAGAGTCTTAGCTTTGTACGACAACTAAGTCTCTCTCTCGGTTCAAAATGTTGTTATCCAGCAACAAGCAAGAGCAAGATAGCCAGCAACAAATTAAACTGCAGACCAGCTTAATGCGGGTCCTGTTCTCCCGCTTTATGGTTTTTTAAATCAGAGATTTGCTTCTCCTAGAAAGGTTGCCTTCACCACGGCTTACGGGAGCCCTCTCCACCCCAAATATATAGCCATCTATATACATATATATATACATATATATACATATATATATACATATATATATATATATATATATATATATATATATATATATATATATATATATATATATATATATATATATATAATTGGAAGTCCAAAACTTGAGTTTCCACCTTATTTGTGTTCATCTGTTATATATATCTGAACTCGGCTTTCGAAACTCGAGGCTCTTACATTTGGATTTCTTATGAGCCAAATTTGAGGGCACAAATGCAGTCTCGGATTTCCGGTTTGTTTGCTGTCATGGCTCCTGTGCGCTGCGACGTTGTTTGGCTGTGGAAATAATTATATAATCTCTCATATTATGAATATATATATATATATACATATATTATGAATATATATATATATATATATATATATATATATATATATATATATATATATATATATATATATATATAACTATTTCCAAGGCTCGAGTTTCTCCATTATTTGGGCTCGAGTTTCGCCCCTATTTGGGCTCATCAGCTAGACATATACGAAATCGAGATTCGAAACCCGAGCCTCTTGCACGCTTGCAAGCAATTCTGCCAGCTGAGAGAACGCCTCGCACACAAGAAAGTCTATTAACAAACTCTAACACAGAACGAGCAAACCGCGGCGAAATCCGACTGTAGAATGGACCTATTCGCTTCAACAAATGTCGCTTGTGAGCTGCGACATTATTTGGTTGTGGAAATAATTATATTATCCCTCACATTCTTAATAATAATAATAATATATATATATATATATATATATATATATATATATATATAAGGAGATAGAGAGGGGGAGTAAGAGAGAAAGGGAGAGATGTGTTTTTGTATGAATGTATATAAACAGATAAGATCTACACTTTTTTATTACTTACGTCTGTGTAAGTTTTAATGTCTAGAAGCTATCAACAGCGCATATGCATCGTGTATTTGAGCGCAAAGAAGAAATAAAAAGCTGATCCTAAAAACTACATCCATTCGTTGAGCTTCTGTTAAGATTCAAGATATGAAATCTACATGTTTTATTGACCTAGATCAGCATCCAATCGGCATTCAAAGCAATTAGTGGCGCGAAAAAAGTTGAAGCAAAGATTTTGCCTTGATAATTACCGGCGAGATAGAGCGTAATAAGAATTAATTGTATTTATCTTTCGGCTTGTCGTATATCATGAAATATCTTTTAATCAGCAGTCACTTTGGCTTGAACAACAATAAAGAACCGGGTGTGCAGAATGAGAAATTACTTGTTCGACCGGCTAGAGCATATCGTATTTGGCTCAGTGTCAAAGAGGGCGAGGCTCACTCTACACGTTGTTTATGTCTTGCTTGGTACGCGTCTTGTGCCAAATCGATGGGAGGAGACCGGATCTAAAATAAGCAGGGCTCTGTTAAACCATTTGCGACGACTTCGTGCTGGTCGGCAACTCGGAGGCAGACATGCAGCAGAGCCTGGTCGAAATCGACCGGAAGGACGCTGTGGTTGGTATTGAGATCAATGTGGTTAAGATTAAGCTGAGTCACAACGCCAAAGTTATTTAAAACTCTTCCTGAGAATTCGACCGAGCGAACGACTGAGTCTCACAAAGAGAGAGAGAGAGAAAAAACATAAAAAACTGTAAAAAAAAGAAAGAAAATAAATATATCCAATCAATACAATCAGCTTTCATAGCTTGATCGATCACATTTTTTGCGCTCATTATTCAGCTGAGATATGAATAGATTTCTTAAATCGAATATTTGGGAATTAAATATGTATATCCCGTCTTATTCTGTTATATACATACAGCTTATTTATTTATTTTATTCATTTATTTATTAATTAATTAATTAAATTTTTATTTATTTATAAATTTATTTTATTCATTTATTTATTAATTAATTAATTAATTTTTTATTTATTTATTAATTAATTAAATTTTTATTTATTTATTCATTTTATTCATTTATTAATTAATTAATTAATTAAATTTTTATTTATTTATTCATTTTATTCATTTATTAATTAGTTAATTAATTAAATTTTTATTTATTTATTCATTTTATTCATTTATTTATTAATTAATTAATTAAATTTTTATTTATTTATTCATTTTATTCATTTATTTATTACTTAATTAAATTTTTATTTATTTATTCATTTTATTCATTTATTTATTTATTTATTAAATTTTTATTTATTTATTAATTTTATTCATTTATTAATTAATTAATTAATTAAATTTTTATTTATTTATTCATTTTATTCATTTATTAATTAATTAATTAATTAAATTTTTATTTATTTATTCATTTTATTCATTTATTTATTAATTAATTAATTAAATTTTTATTTATTTATTCATTTTATTCATTTATTTATTACTTAATTAAATTTTTATTTATTTATTCATTTTATTCATTTATTTATTTATTTATTAAATTTTTATTTATTTATTTTATTCATTTATTTATTAATTAATTAATTAATTTTTTATTAATTAATTAATTAAATTTTTATTTATTTATTAAATTTTTATTTATTTATTACTAACATGCCTCCCGACGTTGCCAGTTCGTAAAATACGCTTGAATATGATTTTTTCTATTCACGCAGATTTCGTATTCATGATTATAAAGCAAATTCTCTGTCGCTTATTATATTGTATCCAATATATATAGCAACGATTTTAAAAGATTAAAAAAAATGACTTTGGTGCCATCAGCTTAAATCGAAACTAAAACATTTAAAGCTCTAGTCATAACTAATTCGCATATTAGCCTTCCTCCTTAACGTCTGAGCTATTGCTAAACAGTTTAAGCGTCTTCAAACAAACAGTGTATACCTATGCATGCTCAGAATTAATCGATGTATTCCTGTCAACCTCAATTGTTTTTTTTTTAATTTTTAATCGTAACAGACCGCATATGAGCATGTATGAATATATAAGCAGCAGGAGCAGCGTTATAACGCATATGCAAATTGACAAGTGTGCTTGACCTTGCGTCTGAAGAAAAAGAAAAAGTCACTACGTGGCCGGAGAAAAATCAAAGCCGGCGGCGAAGAAAAGGACGCGTAAAATGAAGGGAGAATGGGCCGAATGTGGCCAGCGTGTGGTCGAAAGAAATAGAAACGCGGGCTAAGTGAAATGGATATGTAAGAGTGAGCGATTTTTAAGCGAGCATCGAGACGGGATACAAAGAAAAAAAGGGTTAATAAACGATTTATGCTAAAAAGGAAAAATGAGTCGGATTTATTCAGTTTTGTTTGTTATTGTGACACTGACGTTTACACACTTAACAACTATTTTTACATGCTAAAATCCAAATCGAAAGTATGCTCGAGGAGATAATAGCCTATATATTAGATGTCTAATCTGAAGACAAAATATTCAGAAAAGGGTTTGGAAAAGACGTTCTACATACACAAATAAAGTCACTTTATATATATACACACACACACACACACACACACACACACACACACATATATATATATATATATATCGTCAAAGAATGAGCGTTTATATAGAAACGTTGTTTTAATTTGAATAAAATAAAATACGCATCAGGTGCGCGTGAAAGCCAAATACAACCTAATAATAGGAAAATAAACCAATATTTTAATTGTTTGAAGTTTATCACAAATATATTTTAGAGGTATCCTTAATCTTCAGTGCGTTGTTTCTTTTGTTTTTCTTTTCTTCTTCCTTGACATGTTATGAATTTGGAGAAAGAAGTCTGGAAAGAGCAGCGCGTTGTTTCAAGCGGTTGTATTTTGAAATGTTTGAACTATGCGTGGGCAACGCGAGAATAACTTCAAAGAATGAGAGTTCATATAGAAACGTTGTTTTATCTTGGAATAAATTATAATATATATATATATATATATATATATATATATATATATATATATATATATATATATATGCCGAATATACTTATTCAATTATATTTCACCTTTTATTTATACCAATCCTTTAATTTATGAAGCTCGATGTAACTACAGAGCATATACAAGTAAATAACAAGAGTCTATGTTTCAATTTTTAACATGTTGATATATGATGATGATCATGATGATTGCAACGTCTTGTCAGACGAGTGCCACTCCCTCAGACACTTAAAGTCCATTAGCCCCAAAATGATTTCCATCGTCAAGGACCATTTTAATAGACAAATGCCATAGGGAATATCTAGACACAGATGATGTTACAGAGTCTTAGCTTTGTACGACAGCTAAGTCTCTCTCTCGCTTTAAAAAGTTGAGATACAGCAATAAACAAGAGCAAGATAGCCAGCCAAAAAGTTACACTTCAGACCAGTTTAATGCGGATACTGGTCTCCCGCTTTATGTTTTTTTTAAATCAGAGATTTGATTCTCCTAGAAAGGTTACCTTCATCACGGCTTACGGGAGCCCTCTCCACCCCAACACAGAGATTCATACACACAAACACACACGGTGCTAGTTGACCGTTGACCCCGAAAAAGGGTTCATTTACCCTCTGGAAGGTCTTGTTTTTATCCTTCAGGGAGACTAGCCGCCCTTCACATCAAACAAGTCTGGTGGGGGAACCAGTTTCGTCGGCGGTGATCCGACCATGAAGCAGGTAGTCCTGGGTTAAATGGTACCCATAGCATATGACATGACATGACATGACATGAGATGTTGATACATACATACATACCTACCTACCTACCTACCTACCTACCTACCTACCTACATACATACATACATATATATATATATATATATAAACGTTTTCATATGTTTAAAAATTTTCAACCTAAATTCTACGACATTATGCTGAATGTCAAAATATGCATTGATAGAATCCAGCATAATTGCTTAATAAAACAAATAATCTAGTAAGTATACGCACGAATTAATTAATTATATAATTAATGTTCGTTTTTCAAAGGGATATGAGAACGTGTTGCCTTTTATATAATCGCTCACATATCCCTGCGTGAGTATATAAAAAACTTGCTATAAATATCATGTAAGGGTGAGAAAACCTCAAATTTATATATAGATAGATTTTTTATGCGTCTTTGGTATTATATAATTTGTTCATAATTAGCTTATCACTGAATAGCTTAAGAGTAAAGTTTAATAGTTTTACAATGTCCTCTGTTCTATCTCGAGCGACTCGATATTCCCTGGTAGGATTCCTGCGCGTGTTGTTGTAGATCCAGTGTTACTTAATTCCAACCACACCACTCCTCGAAAATTTATGCAGATTTCCTATTTATAAATATAGAGCCAATTCTTTACTGATTATTATATTGTACCCAATATATAATGGTGATTTCCAATTTAATGTTGGGTACCATCAGCAAGAATCAAAACAAAAATATATAGCGCTCAAGCCTTATTCCTTATCGTTAGCGCTATCGATGACGGATGAGATAGTTGACAATTAAACGATGTTAGCGTATAAATGTATATTTGTGCATGCATACCAGAAGACTTAAAGTCGACTTACTGCTGTATATATATGTATATATATGTATATATATATATATATGTATATATATATATATATATATATATATTAATAGAGAGAGAAATAAAAAGGAACAAACCGTATTATGTGTTCATCAACGTTTCGTCTTTATTTCGAGACTTCCTCTGGATGAAATAAAGACGAAACGTTGATGAATACATAATACGGTTTGTTCGTTTTTATTTCTCTATTTTGTCGGAATTCTATTTCCATTATTTTCATCATATATATATATATATATATATATATATATATATATATATATATATATATATATATATATATAACTGCAACCTTTGTTCAGACTCGAAATACAGTGGAAACCTCTGTAAGTGTAGATGTGCGTGTTATTGTAAGGCAAGTTTTACGCAATCTCTAACCGTACCTCTCCTGAATCGGAACTGCGAGTTCTGCGGCAAAGAGAGTTCCAGTATGACTAGAAACAATGTCAGGATAAACGGAGAGCACCTGCAGCACCTGGAATTCCCAAATAATAAGCTATTTTAGTACTCAAAGCTTCAAGGACTGGTCATTTAACCGACCATTTTTCCGAATCATTCGCATGCCCAATGTCGCAATCATGTTAATTTGTTTATATTAATAAAAATAGATATTGCTCTTCTTTTATTGAGCACTCTTTATAACGTTGTTAAATTAATCACTCTTGAGTGCCTTTAACCTGGTATAAATATATTAGGTTGGTGCAAAAAGTATGTCGTTTTGTTTTTGACGTTCAACTTCAAAAGATCATAACTCCTTTCATAGAAAACGTTATTAAATAAGAACCATTAGAATCGACATATTTTCCCAACGAGAAACAATTATTTATCTCATTAGCATAGAAATATGGAGTTCTGAAAGCTGATTCGGCATCATCTTGGCTTTTGAAGCATTTTTCGTGCAAGAAGTTGTCGAGATGCTTGAAAAACGTATAATCGGTGGGTGGGAGGTCCAGTGAATATGGTGGATGAGGAAAAATCTCGTAGCTACCTTCTTTAGCTTCTGCAGTGTCAGTTAAGAAAAATTCAAGCAAGTATTATTGTTAAGTTTGCAGGTTGAAACAAGTAACGTAGAAAGCAATACAAATGACGACTCAATAAACAAAGGTAGATCAAATAAGAAGTGTATTAGGAAAAGGTATATTTACAGGATATTTACATAATGGTGTCAAATAAGAGAGTCTTTGCTGGAGGAACATATCTGCTCTCGGCGGCCTTCGGTGGCTTCTGGTGAACACACCCTCAGACTAACTGAGTCTTCTTATTTATGTGTAATTACTATCCACATATGCAAATGAATGTGTGCCACCACAACAATTATGATGAAGGAGAATTGGTCCTTTCATATTGACCAATCTTGGGCATATACGTTAGAGCTTCTGGTGCATTTCGTCAATTTGTCGGCAGTACTTTTTCGCCGTAATCGTTTCGTCCGGATTCAAGAAGCTGTTATGGATGAGACCACCAAACAGGTACCATAACCTATTTTGTGTAATTTCGGCTTCGAGAAGTGTTATGGAGCTTCTGCGGTATCCAACCACAGTGCCGAACATCGCCGGTTGTCGTAGAGAATCCATCTCTCATCACACGTCACAATCCGCTCGAGAAATCAGTCGTTTTTGTTGCGCCGGAGAAGTGTAGCGGACACTTCAACACGAAGATTCTTTTTTCATTATCGTTCAATTCAGTCGACAGCCAGTTATCCAACTTTTTGACTTGGTTTTGCGAGGATCGGCTTCAATTAAGCTTTCAAATGTTCGTTATCAACCGCAGTCGGCCGGTGGCGACCATAATTTCTGAGGCTCTCGTAATCATTGCAAAATTTCTTGGACCACCGTTGTGTCACACATTCGTTAGTGATTCCTGGGCCAAACGCATCAGTTATATCACGAGCTGTCTCGGCAGCTTTTTGGCCCTATTTGAACTGGAACAAGAAAATCGGGCGGATTTGAATTTTGTTCATGTTGCCGAAAAAGCCTGCAAAAATGGGGGGGGGGATTGAGAAAGGTAAGGAATAAAACGGTTTGATAGAACGAGAAATTCGCTTTAAAATGATATATATCATGGCTATATATATTAATTAGTTAATTTAGAAATTATATATAAAAGGAACATGTCTAAGAAAACGATATTGATTTTGCATCAACCTAATATCCATATATACATATATAATGTTATATATATATACATATATATATTTATATGTATATATATATAATGTTATATATACATATAAAATATTATACATATATGTAATATATATATATATATATATATATATATATATATATACTTCAGAATAATATTTTTTTTATTAAACAATCAGTTGGTATGGAAACCTGTGATTATAAGATTAACAAAATATTATTGGCGGTGATATTCTATAAGTTATCCCATCTAAATAAGAATTGCTCGATATGCAAGATAGAGCAAATAAATAATGTAAGTATGTGTGCATGTGAATACATGTGTTAGAAAACTTTTTCCAGTTAAATATTATTAAATAGAATAATGTTATTGATATTACCGATCTTTAGACACTTTTCAGTAAGGTATTAGTATTACTTTATTATTTTTGTTTTAGTTTATTTAACATTGAACTGTTTATAAAATAAAGATAAAATGTTCTATTAATGCACTTAGCCTTGGTTTTACAATTCACTCATAAACATTAGTATATTCTAAACCTTTATTTCAATACTCCTTTTAAGGGAAACTATAAATGCGTATAAAATTAACAAGAATAGCATTTTATGAATAGTATGTATAATTTGAGTTGACTGAACAAAGTCGATTTAAACTGGCAAAGGCATTTAAGATGAAACTCGTATAAATTTTTAAAAAACGCATTATTCCATTTGCGTTTTGGCCTCTTCTTTCTCTTTTTCTTTTTATTCTTATCTCTGTTTCTGTTTTGTTCCCCTTTCCTTCTCTGGCCCTGTCTCTATATCCAGTACACAACCTGACCTCAATCAAGCGACCGGTCAAACTTTTTTATGAGTATTTGAACTTTATTTAAAGAGATATGTGTGTGTATGTGTATGTATGTATATATGTGTGCGTGTGTATGTATATATAGATATACATACACATGTGTTCACCCCACTTCTTACCTTTCACCACTTCCTCCTCTCCCTACAAATAACACCCCACCCCACTAATAATAATTTAGACTTCTAATGATAAGGCTTCCGACAGACTTTGAATTATTTTCGCTGGACCCACAAACAAAGTTATACAAGAACTTTCCCGATTCGGATATCTACTCAGCTATGCGGATTACCCAATATACAACTTGGATCTTATTACCCAACGGCTGTAAAGAACGTCCCC
>NC_136514.1:12366190-12371190 GCF_053919585.1 Euprymna scolopes | reverse complement strand
TCCGAAATATGTTCGGACGACAAAAGCCATACAAATAATTCCAACTAATGGCCTCTCTGAATTCGTCTAATTCAAAATTCAATATCTCTTTTATGTTCGAATAGGATTAGTCTTGAAAACTCTGGTATATTCAATTGAAACTATTTATGTTGATGTAGACGTGATGATAATGTATATATATATAAATATCAGATAATTTGTATTTTTCTGAAATTCATCCTTTTATATCAGTATCTCTGTCGTTTTTGATACACATGTATCCATTTATGCATATATATGTATATATATATATATACACACATATATATATAAGATAATTTATATTTTTATGGCGTTAATCTTTTTTTTTCTATCTATTTCGTTCTTCCTCTGTACAAATATATATATATATGTATTATATATATATATATATATATATATATATATATATACTCATTGTCAGTAACAATACTGTACATATATATATATATACATATGTACTCATTGTCAGTAACAGTACTGTATGTTGATGACTATATATATATATATATATATCAAAACATGTATGTTGATGACTATATATATATATATATATATATATATATATATATATATCAAAACATCGTTAAACTCACTACTCGTTCAAGCAGCCGCCAATAGCGTAATGGTTAGAAGTCTTGACTGCCGTGTAAACGGTCGGGTTTCAATCCTTGCTTGAGGTAGTTGCCTGTCTAGCCGCACTGATGAGCTGTGAAACAGCGAAACAGTACTGTATGTGGATGACTATATATATATATATATATATATATATGTATGTATTTATGAATATATCTATTCCCGTTTTTCTTTATATCATACATGCGTATACCGGTTAATTTAAAATAGCATTTTTTATAAACCCAACTCAAGACGAGTTTATGCAAAGCCGATTTTCTACGGACGTTTTTTTTTAAAAGTATATTTAGGATTTAAATTTTTATTTATATATTCTCGATATTTTAGAATCAAAGACGTTTATCATCAGAAATTAATAACAAAAAAGAAATATAGCAAACAAAATAACGACGAACCTGGAATCATAGTCACATATAATTTTCAAGAATGTTTTATGTAGCAGTTCTATGTTTAAATATGATTGGCTCGTGTCAAATTAACATACTGATTGGTTATTAATCACGCTAAATTTAAAGGTATTATAAAATACTGAATCACCAATTTCTCTACACATTGCGAAGAAAACTAATTATGATAGCTCCCTAAAACGATGTCTTAGTCCTCTTTAAAATAAACTATTTAACAAATTAATTATTTATTAGGAAAATGGAGAAAATTTGAGTGTTTGAATATTTTAAACAGAGGGAATTTTGTTGGGCGATTATTTGGTATGAATGTGGGGCTAAAAATAAATGGGCTTAGAAATTTAAATGTTCGCTATAGTAACATCCTACATCAAAGTGGCGCTGTGTCTTGTTTGGGGTTAAATTGGAATAAAACAAAATTTTAAAAGCCATAGATAAAGTAATATCAAGTCGGGACAATGATTACATAGAAAGGATAAGGCAAAAAACAAACAGTACAAAATATAAAAATATAGTGAAATAGTAAATAAACTATTCGAATGAAAGAAAAATATTCAAGGTACCTTTCGGCTGACTCATTTTCAAGAAATAAGGCGGTAAAATAAGGCCGAATGAGAGTAAAGATAGACATATTTTTACAACTCGTCAATAGAATTAGTTTTAGTTCTGCTATTACATGAATATGTACGGCATGATAACGTTGACACACCGGTTCTCGCTGGATCACGTAAGTTAAGCAACGTGGAACCTGGTCGGTGCTAAATGGGTGATCATTTGGGACTTCCAGGTGCTGTATGTGCTCTCCGCTTATCTCGGTATTGTTTCCAGTTGTCCTGGACTTTTCCTTGCTACTGAACTCAAACAGTGCCGATTCAGGAAAGGTGTGGTTAGCGATTGTGCAACCCTTGCCTCACAATTACAGGCCCAACTGCCCCTACAGGAGGTATCCTTTGTCTTTCGAGACTGAACGGAAGCATCGCGATATGCATATATCACGTCCCCTGCCGCTTCCCCTAGTAATATTGGCGAAAGTGTTAGATCATTTTCTTCCACGTTTTCCCTTCTTTTACCGTCATTTATCGATTTTTTAAAAACTCTAATAACAATTTGTATCGCTAAAATTCTTTACATGCCGTATTTTTCGGCATATGAGATGACCCGTAAACTTAAAATAAAAAAAAATCATCTTTGGAAACCGATATTTATTTGTTGCAATGTCTAGCCTAGGCTAAACAAACATGGCTTCGTGATTTGGCAGTCGCCTTATACAACCGATATATGATAAATTTATCAAAATTTGCTCCAATTTTGAAACTCGTCTAATCTGACGGTCCCCTTATACGTTTATTTCTTTAAGTACGTTGAAATGCACAATTCTTGAGATCATCTGTTTCGTAGCGTAGAATACAGTGTTATTCTAAGAACTTGAGAGATCTAATATGAGCTGGCGGCTACTGTAAAGAAAAAGAAGTATCGAAATTGAAAGCAGATCTTCCGTAAAAACCGTATACCACTTGTAAAATAGAGACATAGTTCAGTATTACAGCTGGTTACTACGCCTGTATGGCTTTCCTAAAATATTTAAAGACGGACTTCTAATAGGAGCCATCGCTAGCACCTGAACTGTAGAATGCCATGGATGACCCTATTTCTGGTGTTCTGTTGTGGGGGGGGATAAGGAGTATATATTCTCGTGTATGTCGTGTCTATATGATTTGACATGGTCGTTACCGTCTGTCTTTTGTGTGTGCACATGTGTGTAACAGTCGCGCGTGTGTGTGAGAGTGTGTGTGCGTGTGAGTGTGTGTGTGTGTGCGCGCACGCGTGTGTATCACATATAAGAAAATCTCAAGACACATAACTTTTTTTTTCTTATATTGCTTGGAAAAGTCTTTCTGTGGATTCCATCGTTGACCAGGACTGCTGCGTCGCTGAATCGATTCAGATTTTTTTTTCTTTTCTTTTTTCGTCACCACATGTTAAATCAAGATTCTCTCGTTAACTCTACCCCGTCAAAGTGAAGAATGACGAAGTCGAACTGTGGACTGCAAATTCTAAACTGTCATTATAAAAGTGCATGTCCGTCTCCTATATATTTTAAGGTGCGTGTAATGCGCGGAAACTTCCGTTAACCGGTTTGCACTCAGATTGCACTGACCTGCCTCTTGACCCCTTCAAAGCAGATGCACGCGTTGTCAACGGAAATCAATGGGTTTGAAACCAAGCAACCCTTCGTCCCCGTAGCACTAACTTAGAACACAAACCACTTGCGTTCAACTCACACCGCATGAACCGCCTCATTGGCACACAGCACTGATAGATATACTTGCCCTAATCATAGACAAATCCCTATCTTACGTAGAAAATTTAGCTCATTTGGTTGAAATCATCAACAATGCTCTCATGCATTAAAACCACATGGTGAGTTTGTTAATGAAATAAAAAAAAACTGATAAGATTCTGTGTTTACTGATGAGCTTACTCTCCATACTTCACTGAAGAAACGCACTTCAATTCCAATTGAAAATGTAATCGAGATGTTGACCTTCTGTGTAGAAAATATATACTTTGTGATGAAATCGGATATACATCGACAGAAAAAAAAAGATTAAGTAATGAGGTCACCATTACCCTCGGTATTAGTCAGTGTATATCTGGAATAATTTGAAGAAATGGCATTAGGATATCAATATGAAAAATTAAAATATCATATCTTTAATGGGAAACAGAATATTAATTTACGAGAATATAACGTATTTTAATAACGTTTTGTTTTGTAAGTGTTTCTTTAGTTTTGGAAATGATGTTTTAAAGATTTACGATTGGCTAACAGGGTGTCCCCCCCAAAAAAAAATCTGACAGATTTTAAATTTGAGTAACTTCCTCAATATTTAATTATGCTTACCAATTTTCATATGTGGGTAGATGAGCCTCTCCGCAATTTTATGAGATATAGTAATATATCAGAGTCTCCTTATTCTAATTTTATTTACACAACTTGATATAGGGTATGTTAATTTTAGTTATGAAAAATGATGTTACTCAAATGTTTACCATTTTCATTTTCACTCTCTTCTACTCCATGCCGGGCATTGTCCAGCACATCACTTAATGTTTCAGGGCTTATGGCTCTAATTTCCTCCTCTATATTGTTTTTTAAGGACATTTATTGTGGCTGGTTTTATTGCATTGGGAGTAGGGGAATTTCTTTTGTTGACGTTTCGTCGAAATTCTCTTTGAGTTTCTGATATTGACTCATTCAAGCGAAAATACGACTCTACGATAGATATCCGCTCCTCGGTAGTGTAACGACTCATGATGACCTTGGAAGGGTTAGTCTAGATGATCTGAAAACATAAAAGAAAAATATAAAAAATTAAAAAAGGTGTGAATTTTTTTAACCATCAGCGTCTTTTGGAACACTCTGTATTACACATATGTCATCCTATCCTTTAAGGTTCTGTTTATTTCTGTTAAATTTTAATTAGATTTAATTAGAACGTAATACAACACCTCTAAAATATAAATATAAGCTTGTCGGTAAATTAAACACGACAGTTTAATGTAGCAAGAGCGCGGACGCGCGTATGACAGCTGTATGTAAATAATCGAGCCGGGAGCAAGATAACGTCACGACAAGAGAGCAAGACAAAGATAGTAAAAATAAGAATGTGTGCGCTGACCGAGGATCATGTTCAAGAAAGGGCAAAAGAGAGGCGTGTTACCGGTAGTCTGAGAATGACAGGAAAATATGCGTTATTTTGTAAAGTACCTGTAAATTAATGTTTGGTAGTTCAACTGGAAAAAAGGGAGTCGGGTTTATCTTTTATCTATTTTTTAATCGCGACGGTGTCTACATTTGTAAATGTGTATAATGTTAAATTAAGATGTTTTTCCGACTTATGCGTTTTGATTTCAATTTTTTCGAGGGTGAAAGTTTAT
>NC_136514.1:12358690-12363690 GCF_053919585.1 Euprymna scolopes | reverse complement strand
CCAAAAAGTACACCTAGTTCTCAAGACTCTCTGGAATTGAGCCAAGCGCATCCATGATGATTGGCACGATGGAAATGGTCTTTTTCCACAAACTAACCATCTCCACCCTCAGTTTCTGATAGTTCCATAATTTTTTTACATTATTCTTGCCTGCTAAGTTGATGTCGTTGGAGTAAGTCACATCAATAATTTGGCATTCATTAGTCTTTTTGTTCACAGCTACAATATCCGGTTTCCTGTGAGTTATCTCTCGGACACACTGAACTAGGAAATCCCTAAAATCTCAACGTCCTCATGTTCTACTACGGCTTCTTGTTGACGTTGGAACCGCTTGTTTGTCATTTGGATTCCAAACTTTTGGTAATAAACTGCAATGCAGATTTGCACATAATAATAATAATAATAATAATAATAATAATAATAATAATAATAATAATAATAATAATAATAATCGTGAACAACTTGCAAAAACCAAAAAAGAACTCCAGCCCTTAAAAGTAACCAGAATTTTTAGCCAGGATAACAAGATGTAACACGGCATGGAAAACAGCGCGCTGACAGTCATAAGACTGGGGAACTAGCGGGAACTGATATTAGAGCATCACCAACTAAGCAGAAATGAGGGCATTACGAAAACATGACACCTTCAAATATTTTGGAATTCTCAAACCAAACACCACCGGATGATCTCAAAAGAAAATCTTGGAGGATAGCCTGTGTAAGAACTCCGACTGAGTATGATAATAGTAGTTGTGGTACTACTACTACTACTACTACTACTACTAGTGCTGCTGCTGTTATAATAATAGTATTTTAATGATAATAATATTTTAATAATAATAATATTTTAATAATAATATTTTAATAATAATAGTATTTTAATAATAATAATAAGATTTTAATAATAATAATATTTTAATAATAATAATATTTTAATAATAATAGTATTTTAATAATAATAATATTTTAATAATAATAATATTTTAATAATAATAGTATTTTAATAATAATAATATTTTAATAATAATAATAATATTTTAATAATAATAATAATAAAGGTAAATCATAAGTGACGCTCTTAAATTATTGATGCTTTATTATCTTTCTTTTAAATTATAAATTAAGCATTAATTAAAAAAGGTGGTACATAAACCGCATTTTACATATATTTATTGCTTTAAGAAGCTATATATATATATATGTATATATATATATATATATATATATATATATATATATATATATATATATATTGCTTAATATAAGACGATAATAGAATAAGACTACATTAGAATTTTAGCCAACCAAATCATTGCTACACAAATCTGCTTGTATTCAACTCGCATAATAAGCGCAATAAGTAGTCGGGCAAGCCATGAAAAGACGCATTTATTTATTGGATACCTTGTGATACTTTATTATTATAATTTATATTGCGTTTAATTGAATTTCATCATTTTGCTGAAAAGTGCGGTTAGCCGGTGTTTTTCAATCCAATTTAGGTAATATTAGCGCCGCCCAGGAATGTGTTTTTACTTTGATTTGAATTTCGATTTTCTTATTAACTGTGTCATTTTATTTAACCAATTCGCTTGCTTTTTTGCCTAATCTTTAAAATTGATATAAAAATAATATTGTTATTATCTCTATTGATTTTACGTTCTAAGTCTTCAATCTTTTTATATGCTTTGAGAATAAAACGCCCTTTTTATTAGACAGCTTAATAAGTTCGAAATATCTACCAAATTTCAGGAAGTCACGAATAATTTGGTATATTACTGGAATTAACAGAAGTTTAAAATCACTTAATTGATTAACAAAAAGCTGAAATTCATAGTCATGTATTTTTATTTCATAATCGTTTTATTTTAAAATAGGATGTTTGAACCTAAATTCTATAACGTTGTCAAGCATATTATTTGAGTTATATTGATTCATTGTGAATTTTAAACATTATATGGCAAATTTAGAATTATTTTCACTATAATAAATACGAACTTGTATATATTTGAACACGAGTATCATTACATATTGTTTTTTTAACTCAAAAACTGAAGAGCTACGAAGATGGCGTATTACAATTAAAACGATTGACCTTTAGTGCTCCAGAATTCATTTTTCTACATTGTCTCCACCATTTTAATACACTTTTGCATCGAATTAAATGACGCATTTCTGCGGCTGACGCACGTCCATGACATGTGTTGCTATCTTAAAGTCTCACATCGTCAATATTTGCAATAAAAAACTGAAACTTTCAGCTCATGAATGCATGAGTTAATTAATCATAACATTGCAATTTACAATCGCCATCGACTCATTCTGCCGGAATGAATAGTAGCCATTACTTTCAAATATTTATCGTATAAATAAATGCACGTATTTCGATGTCTTCGCGAAAATATTAGGAACAAAACAAGTGCGTTTCTGAACAAAATATTTCAAGAGGTGGGGGCAATGAAAAGAAACGAATAACGTATCAGAAAAATCATTTAAAACTTATGCCGTCACCTGAATAGAATAATGAAGAAATCTACCACTTGATAATAGAAATCAACCTTTTATTTACAATCCTCCTTTGTAGCAGCAACGTTATAATCAATTTTCAGAAATATTTATTTGAAATTGCAAAAAGAATGTCTTAAATTTAAGATATATATTTTTTTAATTTTAAAGAAATATTTGGGAATGTATGAATTAGGTAGTCATAGTCTCGTATTTTCGACTGTTCTTCCTGATATCCGTTCCCAGGATTGTTGCTGCATTCAATATTTTCATTATTCATTTCATGTGTGAAAAGTTAAGTGAAAAAATAAGCCCCGTAGTCGGAAAAAAACAACAACAGTATATATATATATATATATATATATATATATATATATATATATATATATATATATATATATATAATTATTTCCACAGCCAAGTAACGCCGCAACTAACAAGATCCATTACAGCAAACACACCGGGAGTTCAAGACTCGAGTTTCGCCCTTACTTGGGCTCTCAGTTAGACATATCTGAACTCTGGATTCGAAACCATGCGAGGCGAGTAGTCTGTCACATGAGCAAACGCGCCACACACAAGAAAAGTCCATCAACTAACAGCGATCAAGCAAATTACGAGGAAATCCGACTATTGAATTTACGTATTTCGTCTCGAACAATGGATGTTGTCATCCAGCCAAGCTATAACCCTAGCCGATGTCGAATTTTATACGCGTTATGACAATGCCATCCAATATGCTAACCTAGCGAGCAACTAGTAATAGAATGTTCAGAATGTGAGAGATTATATAATTATTTCCACAGCCAATTAATAATAATAATAATAATAATAATAATAATAATAATAATAATAATAATAATACATTCAATTTGTTTTTTTACGTTCGTTAACTTAAGTCAATTTCTGTAGTCAACCCGAGCAGCGAGCAAAATGTTTCCACTGACAGATTCGAATTAAATATTTGTCTTAACAATGTTACATATTATTTAATATCGACTTTTCGCGCCTGAGTAGACGTCTCGAGATCTCATTCGGTGGTGGGTGTTAATCCGATGTTTGGCATTACACGGATGTGTAATGTCAAACTGTGTGTGTGTGTGAGAGAAAGGAAGAGATACTTTGTGATTGTGCATGTGTGAAAGAAAGAAAGAGATACTTTATGTATGTGTATGCGTGTGAGAGCGAAAGAGATACAGTGCGGAGACAAAAAGAGAGAAATAGAGCCAAGAAACCAAGAAGACTGACGAACAATAGAAAGGCTTATCACACAATCAAACTCAAATGAAAACTGATTGATGTTACATATATGACCGATTTTGATGTTCCAAATCCTTAAAACATGAAAAAAAATGGGCGAGATTGGAATCAGGGGAATGGCTGAGAAGATACAGGAGATGAAAATAATGAAATATTAACGAACACTCTCAGATGCAGAGACTAATATACAAGAGCTAAAAACGTTCACCGGACATATAGAAAATCCAGCAGAAGTAAACCAAAAGAAAGAGGAACACCACATCGAATCAAGAAAACTGAAACTGTATAACTGTAAGTTTGCGTCTTCTAAAAATACTTGTACTGTCGGAATCAACCGGGACCGCACAAGATAGTCGTGAAGGACAATCAGGATGGAAAGACCGAGAAGAGAAACGACATCCATTGGATGAGTGTGAAAAGGACTGATAACCTGGAGAGGCTTATTACGACCAAATTTCCAGTTAGGATCAATGTCATTGCAAGCGAAAAATCAATAGCAAAATGATGTTGCAATAACGCAAATTCATTTGCAAAGGTTACCGAAAAGAGAATAATTGAATACTAGGAAAGGTTATTTATCACCTAGACATTAAGAAACACCACCTGCTGTGAACAAGAGAAACCGTTGATGATGGCCCATGTGAAAACTCCTTATGAGTACAAATAACAATAATCCATAAATTTATAATATGAAGTGTTTTTGTCGCATTGACGTTGATATTAAAAACCTAACTTTTTTTTTTAAATATTTAAACGAAATGTTGTATATTTTCTGTCATGGATATGCACGCGACTACATAAATGGTTAACTAATTTTCACATTCTTATGAGAAACTAACGTTCATTAACTAATTATTTCTGATTGAATAATTTGTTATTTATACTATTACAATGTTTTCTTATGCTTAATTTCTACATGTGCATAATGTAATAACATTTAATATGAAAAGGTCCTAGCGCAGGCATCTACACACACACACACACACACACACACACACACACACACACACACACACACACATATATATATATATATATATATATATATTTAATTGGCCTTGTCTGTATGTGTGCATAAGGGTCTCTATCAAACTCCTCTATCATTTTTAGTCTACAAACTGGAAACTTAATGTATTGAAGATTTGGTCCAGTGGAATACATTTGATTTGGTTTTTAGCGCGATAAGTAACTGCTAAAGGGTCAGAATCGAAGCAGAAAATGAATTTAGTAGGAGT
>NC_136514.1:12191190-12353690 GCF_053919585.1 Euprymna scolopes | reverse complement strand
ATGAACCAGTAGTTATTACGTTACGCATGCATATTCGTAATTCCGTCGTTCGACCTTCGCCTGGCACATTCCATTTTTTTTAATGTTCAAAATTTTGCACCGATTTCCCCTGCAAAAATCCAAATATAAAGTTTCGCATGGGTTTTAATACCCTATATATTAATTTTCATGTATGAGATAAAAAAACTGACAGGGGAGTTAGGTAGACAAATTTTTTAAACAAAAATAAAGACGCATATATAGATATATCTGGAAATAGGTTTGGGTTTACTCTAACCTTTTTGCGCAAACATTACGCAAATATAAATCATGTAGAATATCTGCATGAATATAATTACAAGTAATAGTTAACTAAAGATGATCATCCCATAAGAAAACCGAGAAAAACTATTAGGGAATTAATTAAAATTAATGTTTAAAAGAATATGAAAATTAGCAAGATCTTATGCAGATGAATGCAGTTTCACGATCTATACATAACAAAGTTGTATTTTCTTTTCAGATAAATAGAAAAAAGGCTTGACTTTTTTTTTTCTTTCTTGCTATTCGGGACAAAATCAAAGTGTAGATCCTAGAGGTGGGGGTAGAAGACGACACAGATACCGTACTGATCAATTTTGGCTAGACAATAGCTTTTGATAGGGTCGATCATCGCTTCCTGGAATTTGTCTTAGAGGCCGCCGCTTTTAAACCAGACTTCGGCGATGTATCGCCAGCCCACGACTGTCGTACAAGTCAAAGGAAGGCGTTCGAAACCCTTTGTTATCTCTCGGTCGGTTCGTCAGGGTTCTCGGCTGTCGCCCCTGCTTTACGTCCTGGTGTTAGAAGCTGAGACTTGAAGAGGAAAATTCGGCCCTGCGCGGAATAGCTCTGCATGGCGGCCTGGCCGCCAGAGTATTCGCGTTCATCGATGACGTCGTAGTCTTTGTGTCGAGCTTGCGCGACATCGAGATCGTGTCAGAGGCGCTCGCTCGGTATAAAAGAATCACAGGAGCCAAGATAAACCGCAGCAACTCGGTCGAACTGTGGTTGGGCGTCTGGAGCGGTAACGCAAACCTCCCGGCACCCTTCATCTGGAAACCTACCTTTAAGGGTAGAGCTAGGTGTACACCGCGTACGTATTCCTTCTCATCCTTTACTGACTGGCCGTACTTCCTCTGCCTGCACAACATCTAAAAGCTCTTGTCAAACATTTGTCCTCGCTTCTCTTGGACGAGGGAAAACACTGAGTGCACAAACAGGTCCTTCCTTAGCGACTACTTTCAAGAAGATCAACCGTGGCACTTTACGGTTACTGTTGCCTTTCCTGACCTCATTCCTGCCCCTCTATCGAGAGTCGTCGCACGCCGCGGAAAGCATCTACCTTCTTAAAAGAGTGGCGAGTCGCGCTAAAACGTCTACCAAGGTCCAGCGACCTTGAGACTACTACCCGTAGGGAACTCCACAGTGTGGGGTGACCGCCGACGACTCGCTATCGGTACGTTTGGGTTGACAGCGGAGTGATATCTGCTCTATGTGGAGTTGGGCGCCTGGTTCAAGTCATCTGAACAATTTAGAGTTTTCTCTGACCTGGCGATTGATCCGAAATGCATTTTCTCTCAACAAAGTAGTTCCAGTGTTTTAGAGTCGTCTGCTTGTCCCCGTTGCGAAACAACGACAGCAGAAACGACTGATCACGCTTTCTTCAATTTCCGCGAACTCCGCCGATACTGGCCGTATGTCAGCGAGGGTGCTACTAATCACTTTTGTACTTTTTTTCCCCTGCCATCAACACAAATGAATTATTGTAATATCATTATTGTTATCTTGTTTGCTTTTACACGTCATTAAAGATGTTTTAAACGATAGGGTTCTTAGAAGGACGCAACTCAGTACGAATGGGTATATGCGGTATTATGGTGAAAGAGGATGCTTGCTAAGATAACCTTTTGTTGTATTCTGATATAACAACAGCCAACAAATTCTCCCCCTTTTGAGTTGGCCTTGTGCCTAATTTTTTTAATGTTTGTGTTTTAACCCGAATAAAAGATGTGATACCTCAAAGTATAGTATCTGTTCTGATGCTACACTATACTGAGACAATTATTATTTCTTTTGTCCTTACGAGAATGCGCCTTTGGCACTTATTTGGAAGAAGCTGGCTTTCCCCAACATTAAAAAACGACCTTGTGTCACATTTTACTCTCGTGGGGAAGCGAATAAATACTAATAGAAAAAAGAAAAAAGATTTTTAATATGAATACCAATACACAAAGGAAAACAAACTTAAGGAATATTTATAAACATATTTTAATGCTTTCCGTTATTTTGTGCTTGAGAAATATTCGATTACGGCATGTATAGTTTATATACAAATTCATATAAGTAGTTATCGCCTCAAATTTCGTTTTAATTTCGGTTCGCTGAAATTGTTTCAAGTAAAGAGCATTACAAACTATTTCAAAACAAAAAAAAAACATGAACTGAACTTTTATTGACTATGGAAAAATTTATTTCTTGTATATTTTTTCGGGTAGTCGTTTGTTGGCTTTTCTGCTAAACACTCTTACTAAATAATATCGACGAAATATCGAAAAACAAAGAAACAAAAAGAGTTTTGAAAAATAATGAAGCTTTACTTACTTTAGTAAAATTACCCGAAACAGCAAAATGGGATATTAAAAAAGTGAACACGTAATTACTTTAGTTTTTTAAAGCAAAGAATCGATATAAATATGATGAAGAAGAAAATGGCGCTATTTTCAACAGAACAGCTTCGTTTCAGTTTTACAGTATTGAACGGTGTAGTATTGGACCGTCGCATTCAGGGTTGTACTATTGTAATGTAAAGAACACACAGAAAGGGTTGTAATCAACTGAATTCCTTCTAGTACACTAACAAAAAAGCTTAAATAGATATATAAATAAAAATAAAAAGGTTGTGTAAATGTTTTTTAAAGAGACACGTAATCACGTGAGCAGGAGTTATCCTTCTTTTGACAGGATAACAAGTACGGCTCTTATTTTTTATTATTTATCTATTTATCTATTTTCTAAAGAGTGCCACATGCAAGTGGAGAAGGAAAATAACAGAGTTATGCAAAATTTGTGTCGAGAATTGTTTAAAATTTCGACTTTTTTTACTTTCACTTTAATAAGAATGTGAATTTATGAAGTGAATTTATTCGACACAATATGATTCAACTCAAAAAAATAAATAAAAGCTAACGCGAATTAAGTTTAAAGTTAAAGTGTTATTGTGGACCCTCATCCCTTTTAAAAAACCTTGTTAAACTTTGTGATATATTTACATTTTATGGAGGTCAGGCGCGAACGAACATCCAATGATTTTAGTATACCATATTTCTTCAAAGAGAAACATGATTATCAAAGTATACTTACGCAAATAGATATGAAAAATCTTTGTTAAAGTTTGTGTCATATTTCCATGGAGTACAGGCGCTAACGCAGACCCCACAATTTAATTATACCATCCCTATTTAAGTTGAAACATACTTATCAGAGTATTCTTATGTACATCTATATCAAAAACCCTTGTAAACGTTTTTTGTTTTCATTTTTTATTTCCATACTTTGGGGACCAAGCGCGAACGCAGACCCCACAATTTCAATGAACCACTGTTCTGCCAGATCAAACATACCCATTCCTGATCGTCGATACATCTTCTATCATTATATGCAATCAGTTTTTTTTTAAATAGTCAACCATATAGGAGCCTATTCGTGACCAGACACACGCACAGACGTTCAGCTTTATATTATAATATATATATATATATATATATATATATATATATATATATATATATATATATATATTAATATGAAAATATTTACATGGTCGCAACATTAGACATGTTAATGTTTTGGACAAATGGTTGTTTAAAACCAGATGTCCTCCTCAGGGGACTTTATAAATGGTTGCTTTTTACAGAAGACAGCGGCCCGCAAAACTTTTCTTAGCACTTGTAAGTCGACTAAACCTGCGACTTCTATACATGCGCGAATACACATTTAAACGTTTAAAAGTTTTTGAGGCTGTGTCTCTTTTGTGGAAAGTCACATGACGTTGACTTCTGGTCTTAACTGAATCCGAAACATTAGCGTGTCCAATGTCGCGACATTGTCAATTTCTTCATGTGAATAAAAATCTCTTGTTCTTCTTTGATTGACCACTCTTTTTAACATCGTTAAATTCATGAGTTATCACTTTTGAATACCCTTCACCTTATATATATATATATATATATATATATATATATATATATATATATATATATATATATATAATAAATTATGTAGAATATTTTAGGCTACATTCTTGGGGTATGTCTTCACGTTAATTACTTCAGGATCTCCCACTAGAACAGAACATAAACAGTTCTGTATATCTTACTTACCATGAAAATATATTTAATAATAATACTAAGCACTATATTATAATATATATGTAAATACATGTAATTTTTCTATGTGCATATATATATATATATATATATATATATGTATATATATATATATATATATATATATATATATATATATATACAGGGGTTGGACAACATAAGAGAAACACGTAACTTTTTGGACATCAACGTCTGAACCTGTTTTTAACAATCAAATCCTGACATATTTTAATGCTTTTTTGTTTATTATTTATGTCATATAGCATGCTTAATTAAAGTAAGTTTCTTTTACAGATATTTAAGTATATCAAAATCTTTTCCTATAAAAATGGCAAACCTTACGGACTTCCAAGGGGGCCAAATTGTTGGAGCTCGTATGGTAGGTGCTAGTGTGACAAAAACGGCGCGAATGCTTAGCGTTTCAAGAGGCACTGTCTCGAAAGCTATGCCTGCTTTTAAAAGAGAAAAAATACTGTCCTAAAAAAAAGCACGGTTCTGGTTGAAAGATACAGATGTCTGAAAGAGTCTGTCGGACTTTTAAACGGATTGTTACAGAAAATCGCAAAACCTCAGCTTTTAAAATCACCGCAGAGCTCAATAAACATTTACAGGACCCAGGTTCCTTTAAAAAATGTTCGTAGAGAGATGAACAAATCTGGAAACAAATTTACGGAAGAGCTGCAATCAGAAAACCTCTGCTCTCAAAGACAAATGTGTCAAAGCGATAAGAGTTGTGCAAAAACCTCAAAAATTGGTCTCTCGAACGGTGGAAAAATGATTGTCTCTTATGAATTATCGTTTTCCCTGTTTCCGAACATTGGCCGAGTATACGTTTGGAGACAGCGGAAAGATCATTTTATCCAGAACGCATTATCCTAACTGTTAAGCATGGCGAGGCTTATGTGATGATTTGAGGTGCTATTTCATGGGAATCCACTGGACCAATGATTACTTTTCATGGAAGAATTAACAGTCGGGACTATTTAGGAATTTTGGGTGACCAAGTTTATCCTATAGTTCAAGAACTCTTTCCGGAAGGGAAACACTATCTTTCAAGATGATAATACCCCAATCTATGCAGGTAGACTTATTAAAAATTGTAACAAAGAATATTCCTATGCAGTTGAGCATCTGATTTGTCCACCACAACCCCCAGATCTCAACGTTATTTAACATTTGTGGTCGATTTTAGAGATTCAAGTTAGAAATTTCCGCCACTATCTTCTCTAAAAGAACTGGAATATGTTTTAGCTGAAGAATAGGGTAAAATACCTGTGGAAACAAATCACAATTTGTAAGAATGAATACCTTGGAGAACTGAGGCTGTAATTGCCGCTAAACGTGGACCTACACCATATTAAAATATATGTTGTTGATTTTAAGGTGTTTCTTAATTTTTGCCCAACCCCTGTATATATATATATATATATATATATATATATATATATATATATATATATATATATATATATATATAATACTGAAATAGAGTAAAAATACAGGTTGTACAATATTGTAAATATAAATTCCAAATCCATATTAGTATCAACGTTTATAAAACAATTCCCATGCAGTAAATATAAATCAATGTGTTAATAAGTACAATTCTTAAATACTCGTATAAATTTTGATAACAACATTTCGTCTGATGAGATGATCCATTAATCGAAAGGCCATGGGTTATGGAAAATACTTTAACAATTATCTGTACTCCTTTGTAAAATAATAAATTTTGTTGTTATTATACATAATTTTACTTAAATGTTCCATTTACACATGCACATAGTCTGGGAAGTGTCTTAAAAATATTTAATACTTTATATTTATAAAAGTGTCCTTCGTCGGAACAATTGTCAGTAAGTCAGTTAATGCCCCGTACCGCTGAATAGTTTTACTTACATGACAAAACAATAGTACCAATGTTATTAGAGAGATCATCAGTTCTTTGCCATGAAACACTTTCTCTGGGATATATGCATTAATTATATATATATATATATATATATATATATATATATATATATATATATATATATATATGTGTGTGTGTGTGCGTGTGTGTGTATTTGTGTGTGTATTTGTGTGTGTTTGTGTGTGTACATATTATATATCTATGTGCTTGTTCTCTCGATAACCAAACCATTAGCTCCCCTTCTTCTCCCACTAGGAACCCCACAGTCACAATGGCCAAATCGATGGACTCTAATGCCCACAGAATTACTCTTTGATCTTCCGCATTGCACGTTGCCTTCTACGCTCTTCCAAACTTTTTCGTCTAATGTATTCAGTTTTCTGATGCAATTTACGCGCCATTCATGGCCGTTTCTGTCAATTTTCTGCTGTTTTGATGGAAACATTTCATCGCTCCGGGTTATCTTTCTGTTCATCTCATTGATGTAAGAAAGTTATGGACGACCCAGAGGACGCGATATATTTTCTTTTCAGCTGACCAAAGAAGAGTTTCTTTGTGAATCGTCAAGGTGGTCTATATATCTCAATCTCACTTGAATCTCAAATTAGAAATATCTCTCTGCAATAGTTATTGCAATTCATAAGGGAATCGCACTCCGGGAGATTGTTTCCCGATTGAATACACATATTATATAAAACACATACAAACATACTACCGATATATATGCATATATATATATATATATATATATATATATATGTATATATATATATATATAAGTTAGAAAATCATTTCATCCAAGGCATGAAAATTGTTAAACAAAATGTTTTTACTATAGGCTTTAAAAATAAAGGTACAAGATTCAATTTGAAATTTATTTATCTTTAAAAATAAAGGTACAAGATCCAATTTGAAATTTATTTATCTTCAAAGTGCACTTTTATAACTTTTACAAAGTAAGGTATAAAAATTTAATTTAAATTGAATCTAAAAATTACCTTGGATTTATTTAATGTAATGTACATTCTGTTGCACTATTAAAAATCATTGGGCATTTTATATCTATATCTTTAATTGCTACATGAAAGACAATGTTTTTAAATTGCAACAAAATGTACGTTACATAAAATAAATCCAAGGTAATTTTTTTTATTCAATTTATGTTTTTATACCTTACTTTGTAAAATTCATAAAAGTGCACTTTGAAGGTAAATAAATTTCAACTTGAATCTTGTACCTTTATTTTTAAAGCCTATAGTAAAAGCAGTTTGTTTAACAATTTTCATGCCTTGGATGAAATGCTTTTCTAACTTGTATCTTATCTTTTTAAGATTATATTTTAAAACTCTCCTTCTCTCTATTTCAGTTTGTATTTCTCCTCACTCCACAACTCATTTTTGCAACCCCATTTTTGCAACCCCATTTTTGTATTATTACATCTGAATATTCTCTCTGCTTCAGTTTGTATTTCTCCTCACACCACAACTCATTTTGAAACCCTCTCTTTGTATTATTACAGGTCTGAATATTCTCTCTGTTTCAGTTTCTATTTCTCCTCACACCACAACGCATTTTAGCAACCCCCTTTCTAATACAGGTCTGAATAATGAGAAAATCTGAATTTTTTTAAACAAAAACTTTAAAATAACTTTTTTAGACTAAATTTTTTAAAAATTTCTTTCAGAATAGAAAATCTTTAAAATTTAATAAGGAACATATTTCATATAAGTTTCATTAACAAATATTCAGTACCTATAGAGAAAAATAGAGATGAAAATTTCAAAAGGATTGTATAACTGGTTACGTTCAATAGTAGTCCTCGCCAGCGAAAGTCTTTGTTATTGTTATTCTATTATTATTATTTAAAACATTCTGTGTCCTGCTCTTTCGCGCGAGGACTAATACATATATATACATGACTACTTCATGTAATCACATACATTTATATATGAAAATGTAATTTTATGCGAAAATTTTTAGTATGTACATTAACAGTGCTCAATACATAGAGCTAGATAAGTTATAAAATATATATGACAATTAAGCAACACAGAATATTCCGCGTTCCATTCTCGTGAGAAATCGTCAGGCTTATGTATATGCATATATATTTTTATAACTTACTATATACATATATATATATGTGTGTGTGTGTGTGTGTGTGTGTGTGTGTGCGTGCGTAAATAAGCAAGCCGCCTGGCGTTTCTCGGCCGTACAATACGCTTAATATTCTATAGTACTTACGCAGATTTCGTATCGGTTATTCTAGAACCAATTTTCTATTGATTATTTTACACAATGTAGTAATAACTGTAAAGATTGTTGAAAAATTAGTTGGGAACCATCAGAAAAAAATCGAAACGAAAACATTTACGCTCCAATCTTTGTCGTTACCGGTCTGCAATCGAACTAGGGATAGCTTTGCCGCACTGAAAATATGTAATACCTTGCAACAACGTGTGTGTATATATATATATATATATATATATATATATATATATATATATATATATATGTGTGTGTGTGTGTGTGTGTATGTATGTTTGTATGTATGTGATACCTTGCAACAATGTATATGTATGTATCAATGCATTTATCTACCTATCTATCTATCTATCTATCTATCTATATATTGCCTATCTGCCTATCAATACGTATACATATATATATATATATATATATATATATATATATATGTATGTATAGTTTGACAGCAAGTCATTGTTTATGCATGTCTGATTAAATTATCTTATAAATAACTAACTAAATAAATACGTAAAATATATAATAAAATAAAACAAATAAGAAAATCAATAGTAAAAATAAGTCACCCTATACATCTTGCACCTACCTATATAACCAATATAATTAAAATAAAATTACACCCCAGCCTCGATAAAGAACAGCAACAATACAACCACTCCTGAGGATGATCAGAAATATCGATGGAAAGCACTCGAGAATATGGCTGAAGAACAACCACTCGGCGCCATAGTATATAACCTACCAGTCAAAACAAGAAAGATCACTCGTCGAAACGAATATATATATATATTTATATATATATATATATATATATATATATATATATGTATATATATATATACATATATATAATATAATATAAATATATATATACATATATATATATGCATATATATATATATAATATAATATAAAGCTGAATGTCTGTGTGTATGTGTCTGGTCACGAATAGGCTCCTATATGGTTGACTATTAAAAAAAAAACTGATTACATATAATGATAGAAGATGTATCGAGACACAGGAATGGGTATGTTTGATCTGGCAGTACAGTGGTTCATTAAAATCGTGGGGTCTGCGTTGGCGCCTGGTCCACAAAGTATAGAAATAAAAAATTGAAACATTATAAAAAAAAAACGTTTAAAAGTGTTTTTGAAATAGATATACACGGAAATACTTTGATAAGTATGTTTTAACTTAAATAGGGTTGGTATAATAAAATTGTGGGGTCTGCGTTCGGGCTTGGCGTCCATAGAATGGAAATAGGCACAAACTTTAATAAAGACTTTTCATAACTATCTGCGTAAATATACTTTGATAATTATTATACAGTTTGGAGAAATACTGTATAATAAAAATTATGGGGTGTTCGTTCGCGCCTGACCTCCATAGAATGGAAATATGTCACAAAGTTTAACAAGTTTTTTTTTTAATATAGATCCAAAGAATATTGCGAAAAGTGTTTCGGTATGAACAGGTATGGTATAATAAATGATGGGGTTTATCTATTTTATTTTTACTTTCATCATAAAGTACCGGGTACATTTGCTAGTATATATATATATATATATATATATATATATATATATACTAGCAAATATATATATATATACATATATATATAAGTATATATATACTAGAAAAAAAATATATATGCATATATATATATATATATGTATATATATTATATAGTGATTTTGAAAATATATATGGCAATTAAGCCAGACAGATTTGTCCGCGTTTAATTACCGTAGTGATTCGTCAAGCTATTGCATGAAATTGCTGTGACTTCCTGTGTTTGTATATACACGTGGTACTGTGTTTGCTAGTTATCCAATCAAGACTTTACTTGCTTATACACCCATTTATTGTAAACAATAAGTGCGTGCACACTTGTATTTTGTAGTTGTAGCGAGCTTAATTTCTTTTCTCCTTGATAAACACTATATTTTTAGTTATGACAACCATAACATTCATATTTAATCACTCTATTATCCAACATTTCTTATACTTTTTGATATTTTTATCAGTTTTATGGTTTTCGAAAATTCATTTTGTTGCAAAACCCGATGAGCGCCATATTTGTTTAATTGCAAAGCCCGATATATCCGTGACACATTTAGACGCCGAGAAAACACAAGCATAGCGTCTAAACAAAAACAGAAATATTGAGTTTCAGGTTTATTTATTAAAATTATAAACGAATTACAATTTACAAAAAGCTCATTTACAATGATTTTAACGTTAAAAATATTTGGTCATAAAATGCAAATTCGATTGATTAAATTCAATAAAAAAGGATGCATGTAAAAATATAAAGAATTAGTTTTAGTTGGTCCAAATATTGTGTTACCACTTTGAAAAATGTAGATAACTAGAAATAATAAAACTCTTAAAGGTAATAAACATCATACTACTACTACTACTACTACTACTACTACTACTACTACTACTACTACTAATAATAATAATAATAATACGAAAATAAGGACTACACGTTTTTAGACATACTTCACATGGATTTACAGAAATCTGCATATATTGATACACGTAAGAATAAATAAATTAATATTGATAAATATTTTAAATATTGTGTTGAAATTTGGAAAAAATATACATAATAACATAATAATACTGCAATTATCATAACGTGTTTAGTAAAAAGGGCAGCCATAGTTTGAAATATACAACTTTTTAGACACAGACATTTATTTTACAAATTGATTTTCAAAATACTACATTTTCCGTGTAACTTCTGTCATTTTTAAAATGAAACGATTTCAATTTGAGTTTAAATAAATAAATTAAATTAAAATAAACATTTAAACATTGCGTTAAAGTTTACTATTTTAACAATGGTTGATGATTACTAAAAAAAAAATAATAATATTAAACTAGCAGGATGTGTGGAAATTCCACAGGAGACTCATTCATATGTAATAATATTGATGTTGACATTCTGTAGATGTTCAGGGTAAATGGGGACACCCTGATATTATTGTAGCGTTTTTGTTAAAACAGCAAAGGTATTTATCTAAGCTAGTACGAACGCCCGGTCGTAAACGACGCTAAAATATAATATTTTAATTCTTGCAGATTTCCTATCTATCATTATAGAGTTAATATTCTACCAATTTTTATATATTATAAAGTTGCGATTTCCAAAAAAAAAAAAAAAATAAATAAATATATATATAATATATGTATTATATATATATATATATATATATATATATATATATATATATATATATATATATATATATATATATATAATATGACGTGGGTTCATCAGTTTGAATCAAAACCGAACCCAAACTTATGAATATATATATATATATATATATATATATATATATATGTATATATATATATATATAGTTTTTTGTTTCGGTTTCGATTATAATATATATATATTATATATATATATATATATATATATATATATATATATATATATATATATATATACTTCGGAATAGTTTTATAACTATTTGCTAATATTTTCACTCCTCTGATGAGATGGTAGACATCGAAACCCTATAGGTTAAGGAGATAAACTTTCTAAAACATTCTTTGTCTTGCTAAGAATAATAAACATTCTTTGATATGAAACTCAACCACTTCATTTCATTTCAATGAGAGTTTTTTTAAATTCATTGAATTACAATTTAATATATATATATATATATATATATATAAACATATATATATAAATATATATCGAAACCGAATCCCAAACTTATGAATACATATTATATATATATATATATATATATATATATATATATATATATATATATATAGTTTTGGTTTCTGTTTTCTGATATATATAATAATATTATATATTATATATATACATATTATATATATAAATATATATAATTATATATATATATATATATATGTATATAAATATATATATATATATATAATATATATATGTATATATAAATATTATATATATAAATATATATATATATATATATATAAATATAAATAAATATATATATATAATATATATATACATATATTATTATATTTAGATATATTTATATATATAATATATATATATATTTATATATATATATTTATAATATAATTTATATATATTATATATAATGTTTATATATATGTATATATAAAATATATATATATATATATATATATATATATATATATATATATATTATATATATATATATATATAATCGAAAGCTTATGAAGAATTCTTCATAAAATTATTTATAAAATATAGATTACTTAGGTGCCATCAGCTATAATCGAAATCGAAACCAAAAATATAAAAAAATTCTTAGTAAATTTATTTATAAAAAAAATGAGCGCCATCAGCTATAATCTAAACTTAAGCAGAGTATGAAGAATTCTTGGTTAAATGATTTATTACAAGAAATGGGAGTACATAACAATTAAACGACCAGGATGTAAGCATAATGACAGAAAATAACACACACGTACTAATATAGGGATTGTAATTTTTGTATAACTTGCACTTAATTTCGAAAGTAAAATTTATATTGTTTATGCTAAAAAATACGAATATCCTATCTCTAACTTGGTAGGTTGAATACGCGTTTTATAAAAGAGAAAATATGGTGGAATTAAAATATTTTTTTACGTGTTTTGTGGCATTTGGAATTACCAAAATTATGTCTACTATTCCGTCAACGAGCTGGACTCATAAATGTTTATTAACTGAGGATAAGGGTTAAAGAGTGTACAGTAGAAATTGGACAATATAGTAATCGTTAGTAATGGAGATTCGATAAATGTGTTAACTTATATGAAACGATTCATCAAAAACTTGTTTACGTTAGACTTGAAGACAATCATATTTTAGTCAGCTGGAAAGTAGGAAAACGGAAGATAATTCCACAGGCGTGCAGTTCTAAGAAATAAGCTTTGTTCATGGAATCTACGTTTAGGTTTAGGCACAGATAAAGAGTGGGGGAAATTAATGATAGTTATTTCTGCTAGACGGGTGTTTCTTGTGAAAGTCTGGCGTGGGGGGACTATAGATTGGAGCTCAGCCGAGCACTTTCCATGAAAATAACGATAAAGCAGGGACAAACTCGCAACAGCTCTTCTATGAGAAAGAGGTTGCAGGGAAGAGAACAGGGCATCCCGTACGAGGCTACGAAGTCTACTTTGAGCTCTCTCAAGGCAGGACAAGTCCTTTCTAGCAGCTCCTATCTAGATGTGGCAACAGTACTTCATCTTTGGACATACCTGGCTCTTATATAGATAGAGAATTGCATCAGCAGTAAGATATCTACTGGATCGATAGAAAGATCCCACCATTTTTCCAGCGGGTAGGCAACGGATTTAATGTATGATTTCATCAAAAGCAATTCCTTTGATTTTATATTTTAACGAGCATTTCAGCCCGGCGTTGTCCGGGTGTTTGGAGGTGTATGCTGAGCAGAAACAACAAAAAAGGGTTAATTTTTTAAACTTTGACTCCTATTATGACCCCTTAAAATTTATTGTTTAGGAGTCCAATCAATTTATTAAGTTAGATACGTGTCTATAAAACCTATATCTAAAATTTCAAGTGTGTGGACCCCAAATTGCTGGAGGAGTTTAGTAGAGTTCTAAAAGGTTAAATCGTTGAACTTTGACTCTTTCACTGCGAAATTTCTGGCCGAAAACCGATCACATCGATTTTCCCGAATCTCAGTACACTGTATATCAAATTTCGAGTCTGTAGACCAAACATTGACAGAGTTATTGAGTAGGGAAATGTACACAGACAGACAGATACACAGACACACAGACACGTTCACTTTTATAGATATATAGATATAGTTTCGAATAAAAAAAATCAATGATTATGATTGCAACGAAGAACTTGCTCTTTCCTGAGTGGCGAAGCAAGGAAATATCAGCAAAGAGAATGATCAGAGTGAAAAAATGAAGATAGCAGGACATTCTTGTCAGCTGTTATTTATTTTCACACACAAAAACACATTCAAAATTTCTCGCACTGTAAACAAACTTCCAAAGATCTTTAAAAAATTCGAGTTTTGTATTCTTTGTTTTGTTTAAAGCAAGAACAGGAGCAAATATTCTAGAATCTTATAAAATTTAATCAAGTAAAACACCTCCATGATAAAGCTAATAACGAAGATGCCCAGAAGATGTCACAATAGATTATAGTTTATTAACTAAAAATCATAAAAGCAGGATACAAGTTTGCAAAGCTACCTTTTGTTGAGTTTAGATTAATGCACTTTTTGTTTATAAATTTTAAGTACAATTTTTTTGTAAACTTTTCCTCTTTGACTCATCTTATTATACTGAGAAAAATAATGAAACTAGCAGGCCGCCCGACGTTGCCTAGTTGTCAGATACGATATATAATATAATAATATATAATATTAAATATAATAAGTATAATATTTTAATTCATACAGACTACGTACTTATTATTATAGAGCCAATTTTCTATCGATTATTACATAATACTTAATATATAGTACTGATATAAAAAAAATGAATTGGGTACCATCAGCTAGAATCGAAACCAAAGCTACATCAACCTAAAGGCATAGATTTGTGCATGCAACCAGGTTTAGTCCATGATTTCTGCCTAGTTTAACTGCTTTATATTAAATTTGAACACTTTACCAGCAATTTTTGCCCTCTTAAAACCATATCGAATGTATTTTGCAGGTTCAACTATATATCAAATTTCGGAAAGGAGTTTGGCAAAGACTTTTCACACCCACACCACCACCACCACCACCACCAACAACAACAACAACAAAGTTATATATATATATGTGTGTGTGTGTGCGTGTGTGTGTGTGTGTGTGTGTGTGTTAGAACTTTTGCATTTTAGATTATACGCACTTCTGCAGAATGAGAAACTGTGCATGGATAGAATGCAGCGTAATAATACAATGAACCCAATAATCTAAGAAGAACCTATAAAAATGAATAATTAATTAATCGACGCTCAGTTTTAAACGAATATGCAAATTAGTTAACCTTCATGTAGTTGATTGCATATACATGATTGACTATATTAAAAAGGTCGTCTTCATAACTTTAAAATAGAAAACTTAGGCTTTCATATCAAATGTAAGAGTGAGAAAAAAAACTCAACTTTATATTTAGATTGTACTGTTTTAATTAATTATATGTAAACTTAAACATATTTAAAAAAATAAATATAAAACAACAATGTTTTAAATTTCAAATTTAGTGACCTTTTATTCTATATAGATTTAACGTAAACAATAATTTATCTTTTTTTATATTTTTAATCTCTTTATATGTAATAGTTTGGTTTACCATTATTTTACCCCTTTGTGACAGAATTTACTGAGATACAATGTAGTGGGTTGAGCAGCGAGATATCTGATCACATTACACTAGAAATTTTCATGTCAATACAGAAAGGGTAAATGAGAGCCAGGAGAGGATTCCAAGATCTATCAGTTCGAGAGAAGAAACTATTCGAGTAGATTGTTACCGGCATCTAAGCATCTCTACAGAGTAGGGGGTGGATTTCGCAGCGTGTCGGGTTAGTCGGGCGTATTTACGTCGGTGGAGGGGCACAAGTGCGTTGAGTTCGCCAGAGCACAATCTATTAAAGTACTTGCAAAATAGGAAGCGTTATGAAACATTTCGACGATGGCACAGATATTAGTGCTTGCTATTCTAGCGAGACCTATTAGGTTGGTGACTTTTTTATTCCCTCTAAGAGCGAGAGACTAGTGGCAGAATCACCAACCCAGATCTGCTCCAACACCCCATGCATAGACAAATCATTGCTTTGTAGAGGTATAAGATACTCTCAAGTGAGAGTAACCTTGCACATTAGAAAGGCGCCACTTTCTTTGCAGCAGCCTTGGCAATGACTTCAATGTCCTAGTTCTAATTCATGTTCCATGTGTATGTTAAGCCTGGAAGATTAAACAAAGAACTTTTAGTTAGTATATCGTTAACCATCACATAATAGATCGTTAACCATCACATAATAGATCGCTAACCATCACAATCAGTGATTGAGAACATTTCTTGTAATTAACGAAAAAAGCTCAGTTTTGTCAGAATTGAATACTCCAGTATCAGCCCCATTGCACTAGAGATTGGAGGTCTTCCTCTAAGATTTTTGCCAGTTCCTTAGACATTTGTTCATCCGTTAATTTTTCCCTCAAGTCTATTATAGAGCGTGATGTCATCAGCAAGTATATCCATGCCGAAGACAATTTTATCAGGGAGATCATTTATTGATATCAGGAATAATAAAGGTCAGAGGATCGACATCGTGGCACACCTGCATTTATATAATAGACAGCCTGGGCTTTTCTCTCATTTTTATTATATCTTACAATGTAGTCACAACCTGTCAAAACGCAAAGGTCACTTGAGGATAGGGGTTAAGGGTTTTATTATATTAAGTACTAGCGGGGGAACCCGGCGTTGACGGTTGTTTGGAGGTGTGTATGTGTAAGCGGGGGGTGGTGGTAAAGTAAAGAATAAGCGAAGTAATAACATTGTTTAAATATAAAAATAAAAATAAAAACGATGTTAAACTTCTTTAAAAAATCGGCAAAACCAAAACTACAACAAAAAAACACAGCGGAAAAACAAAAAGCATATATCAGGGGGAAAATGACAGACGTGTTCGGAAAAAAAGCAAAAAACATAGCGAAAAGCGAACAAAAATGGCATAAATAACCCTTCAATTCGGTTAACTCCGTGGTGCGTTTCACCCAGTCCATTTCAGTTTTTTTAATCAACTACAAAACGAAATAAAGCGAAAAAAATGGCATAAATAACCCTTCGATTCGGTTAACTCCATGGTGCATTTCACCCAGTAGAATTAAAATCCCATTCCAGTTTTTTTAAGCAACTACGAAGTAAAGAAAACCCAAACCAGTGTTCCTTCGTAACTGTCTCTTGTGGACGATCCCGCAAGGGTGTTAAGTGGTGGCGGTGGAAGGAGGAATTTATTAGAGAGAAAAGGTTTTACCACTTCCAATGATCTTTACCGATTTTGGCAGTGAACTCTCAGCAGATAGAATATAGGAATCTACGATTATCGAAGACGTGGATAGGTAATAGGCCTATAACACCCCTCAGATATTGTGCTGCAGTTTGTGCGTATTACATTTGCATAAAATGTCTTAATTATTAATCCTATTAAGGTCAAAATTAGAGGGGAAAATGAGTTCATTATATATATATATATATATATATAGGAAGGGATTAATCGCCTACTAACTAAACATTTCTTACTACATTACACACTATTTAACAATGTATATTTCTATTTTTTTTATTATATTTTCAATAAACAAAATTGAATTATTAATTTGAAATGAAATTAATTATGCGGAAATACTAAATATAGCTAATTAATTTTAATTGTTGAATTCCGAGTGAAAACCTGCGTGTCTGTTTTCCAAACCAGTAATATTTTTACTTTTTAATACTTCTACTCATTGTGATTATCACCTCACTCACTATCCTCGGTACCTCGCTGATAACAATTATTATTATTCTAATCGTTATTTTTAAGTGTTGGCAAAAATAGGATTAGTCGTATTGTGTCTGACTATAAACACATGCCTTTACATAGGGCTGGTATTCGAAACGCTGAGCTTTAAGAGGCGATCAGCATGATGATAAATCCTATGCAACGTTTTACATATTATGAAAAGAGAGGGAAGATTGCTCGTAAAGACCTTACAAATGACCTAAGTATTAATAATTGTACGAACTTTACAAAAGAGGTAATAGCGTCAGTTATTCTATTATTCATTGTTTATTAAAAAAATAATTAATTTGCAATTTGGACACTCAGCAATTGACATTATCATCAGAGAGATAGTAATTTAACAAAAGAGCAAAAATAAATGAAATAAGATTCCTTCATTTTGCATCAAAGACGTGCACAAAAATATACAATATTGTGAAAAACGTAGGGGGAAGACACAGTAACTGTTAGTTTAATTTATTTAAATTTAGTCGAAGATCTACAAAAAAAAAGAATTAAGGGCTCCCTTTCCTAGAGCTTAACACTTGCTATCTATATGAGATACATAGATATTCGAATATTCCATTTAATCTCTTTTACCTCTGAAATGTTGAGTTAAGAATATAAATTTTCCTCTTCCTAATTGAGCAGATAAATATATTATTTTCTATTTATTGCAATCTCCTAATTGATGCAACGACAATAATTAATCTTTTCTGGGTTCTGGATAGGACATTAAACTATACCCGATGGTGAGGCCTCAAGCGTGCGGGTTTTGGTGAATATAGAGCCACCCCTTAATTACCATTGCTCTCAGGTTCACTCTGACCCAGAGTGGTAGTAACTGTTAGAGTCTCAACTATGTGTTAAACAAAAACCGACTTGAAAAAATATTATATTAAAAAATATTTCTCAAAAATCACTGGATTCGGCATTAGGTAACCTTAAAAGGGTTGATATGCCGTAAAACAAAAACGACCAAGCAACCAATCATCTAGCTTGATTAAGTATCACGCTAAGTGCTGTTTGTATAGACGATACAACTTGCAATAGGTGCACTATTCATCGTATAAGCCACTGTGTGTATCCATACCGAAGAGATCTATTTTGAACAGCGAATATTATGTTATTTTTAATATTTAGTCAATATTTTGCTTGCACTGTTGAGGACAAGTTCGTCAGTTGATATCAGCTCATCTCGATCTCACAGTTCTCGTGACCTGGTTAAACCCATGCCCTGGCGTACACTGTGTCAAACCCGAAACTGTCGTCAATCATCACACACACAAGACTGTCCACACACCACGCCTAACCATTAGAAAACAGTCACAAAACCCATCGCTACTTCTATAATCAATTCCAAGGTATCTTTTTCTGTCCTTTGTCTTCAAATAATTCTGCACACATTACTTAACAATCCCACCTTAGGTTACGTTTGTTTTCCTTAGTAACTAAATCTGATCGAGTGTTTTTCCACCAACCTTATTTTTATACCTTTGTTCTACTAGTAAACAATTTTTTTTCTTTTTCTCTTTTACTTCCTAAGACTCTGAGGAACTCGGCAGTATTGCATAAGGTATCATTTTTTATAAGAATAATAACATATACTTCATACCTTTCTTTCTTCACTGTTATCCTCCGTGATGAAACATGAAATGACCACACCATAACCAATTGTGACCTCTGTTTTTTTGAAACCACAGAACAACACTTGATATTTTTAAAATATAAATTTATTTCAGTTGTCTCAAGTGGTCTTCACTAGAAGTCTGCATTACACGTCTACATTCTTATTCTTCGCAGACTCGCTCCCTGGCTTGAACTACGTCTATTCACTTGCGTGACTAAACTCCGACTTTATATTCCTGACCTCCTGACATCAATTTCGTTTCGTCATCATTAAAAAAGCACACGTATCCATAACGTGTGCCCTTTCCACGTCTGCCTGCCCAAGGTTATTTTGTTTATTTAACCTTGCTAATTTGTGTAAACATCTTCAGCTAAAACCTATTGCTACACTTTATTTTATAAACAATAAATAACTCCCAATATAAATCATTTTAAGAATATCATTGAATAGATAGATAAATAAATAGATCGATAATGACTAATTAACTTTTAACACTGTTAATTATCCAACACTATTCTCAATGCAATTCTTCCAGGAATTCAATGAGGCATCTCTACTTTTGATACACTTCCATGACAGGGGTTGATTTATTAAGTTTTTTACTGTCAATATCTACAATAAAAAGATGAAACTATTAGGTCATATATATATATATATATATATATATATATAAGTTTAGTCATTATAACAATGCTATTGATATCCTCTCTAATGCATTCGTGTGGAATAAAATTGGAGAGCATTAGTTTTGGAATTTACCTCATATGATTGTATTTAAGTTAGGATCAGTTGAATAAGCCTTAGTATTTATATCGCCATCTTTATTAATTATTAAACTTTATTTTTTCTTGTTTTTTTTATCTCTTTTCAGACCTCAGTTGTGCAGACTCGTCCCTGTAGCCGACAAAGTTAATTTTCTGATTTATTCTGTTAACAATGAATCGGCTTCACCCCACATTGAATTCTTGCAGCGTCGAGGACTGGTTGGACTCGAACCCGGAAACAGCCAACGATTACTTTCTTCGGAAAGCAGAATTGACTCTCATTAACAAGTGGTTAACCAGCCATGGATTCCATCCGTTGCAAGATTACATTTCAGGGCGAAAGGGGTCTCTGGGACAAGAAAGCATCACTCCGACCTCTCCAAACGATAATAAATACAGCGACCAGAACTTCTTCCCCGACTCTAAACATCACCGATCGAATTCGAAGAAACACCTTCGTCAAGACTTCGCCAAGTCGAAGCTCCGAAACATGTTCCGCACGTATTGTCCTTCGACTTGTAACACAGAAGCCCGACGAAACAGTCTAAAAGAGTTGAGGCAGTTCCGTTCCTTGCCGCCGACCTCGTTGAATATGCTCGGCATGTTGATCCAGTCGAAGATCCGGCTGCCGCGCTATCCGAGCAAGGACATCGACATGAAAAGAGAGCTGTTCCATATGAACGAGCGTGAGTTCTTCTTGGAGATTGTCAAGGAGATTTCCAATGATTTGAATCTGGCCAGCTTGAGTGCAAAGATAATCGCCAACATTAGCATCCTGGTGGATGGTGACAAGGGATCCCTTTTTCTCGTCGATAGGTCTATTAAAGAGAAACCTATTTTGGTGTCGAAGATATTTGATGTTCACTCTGGAACCAACCTGTTGCCTTCGACAACCGATGAGGCCATCACGGCACACTGGGGCAAAGGGATTATTGGATACGTAGCAGAGACAGGGGAAACAGTTAACATCGGCGACGCCAGTGAGGTCAGTCTTAAATTATTTTCTTTTTACTTGTGAAAACCATGCTTACGTGTGGGTCTAAAGCAATTGCGATTAATATGGTTCGAATCAGATGGTGATTTTCAACTTTCCACGTTATTGTACACTGGATATTTCTATTCCATCACATTGAAATTCCATTAAGTAATATCCAACCAACGTAAAATAGAAAATATACATTTGATTGTAGTCGGATTCTGGGCCGTTTGTAATGCATTACGAAGTGTTTACGCCAAGGCGACTTGAGGTCGTCAGCTCCACTTCTTAACTGTCTATTCCATATTTTATTTTGCGATTTTCATTTGCTTATTTATTTATTTTTTATTTGATTATTCAAAAGAAAGAAAAAATGACCGAGAGAAAAATGAATAAAAAAGGGTGTTAAAATTTAGTGTTATTATAATATTAGAAGTAGTAGTAGTGTTGTTGGTGTTGGTGGTAGTAGTAGTTTTTTGCGGTATTAGTATTTACTCTACTACCCCGCTATATGACCATGTACAACCGTATCTAAACTCGATAACCTGTGTGAATTCAAAGTTTCTTGTATTGTATTTAATTATAAAAAGATACGCTGTTTTTATTTATTCATTTAATGAAAAGTGTGTCACTAATATTTATTTTGACTTTTTGTTTTTTGTGTCATTTTAGCCTAAACTGTTTTTCACATATTTTTGCCATCTTTGTAACAGTTTTAGTCTTTATTTTTTTAACGAGCTTATAGAAGATGCTATTAAAAAATAATCCTTGTTTTTTTTATATGTTTCTTTGTAAGTTATTGAACGCAGATTTAAATAATTATTGCTTTTCAATCAAGTGGATTATTATTGACACAACTTGCTTGGGCAGGGCATTAAAATAGGAGGCATTAAAATAGGAGGCATTAAAATAGGCTCCGTTCGTTCAGTTTCTGTATCATGAATAAAGAAGTGTATTTGGAGTATAATAAGAATCCTTTTTGACGGTTTTAAAGTATAAAGCGTAGAAAGCACGACCATGAGAGTATTTGGCAAAGAGATAGCTTGTAGAAGCATGACATTTAGTGGAGGGGGAAGGTGTTAACGAGCCCTGTTTCTGTTTCTAAGGCAAACGAATATGTTCGTTTGAGCAAACGTTTTAGCTATATTCTGAGTGGGAAGTGGGGGCAGGAAAAAGGTCACTAAAGGGTAAAATAGAAACATATGCTTTTGTGAGAAAATAATTGCAAAATGATGATTATCTACTTCAATTTAATATTCAACCGTTGAAAAGGTGGCGCCGTCGCGTGTAGAAAAAAGTTATCGTAGGCGGATTCTTCTCAAACGAAACTAGCAATGTCCTTTCAATAATTTAATATCTCCTGCTCAAAGATTCCAACTTTAGGACTAAACTACGGCATATATGCAAGCATAAGAAGAAAAAAACAGTCTAAAATATAATGGATGATTTTTTTTTTAGGAAATAACATTGTTTAGGAATTTCTGATTTCAAATATTACAACTTGTTACAGATAATATATTCTCTTTAGTAAACATATATTCTATTTAGATATTCGAATTTTCTCTCCTAATTTTCGGATTTTGTAATGATGTGGCAATACCCATATTTTCTTTTAAAGTTAATAAGTGCGTTTTCTGCTGATGAATTAAAGGCGAAATAAATCCAAGAATGGACATAATAATTACATGAATGATTCTGCACCATGAAATAAGTGCTGTTAAGCCTTATATATATATATATGTATATATATATATATATATATATATATATATATATATATATATATATATATATATATATATGATGTACTCTCCCGTAGATTCCAACGTGTGAGCTGCCGCCACAACAATTAAGTTGTTCAGAAATCCACACGAATGATATGTTTATAGTGTTGAAGACTTTGTGTAGAAACACACACACTTTTTGGCATTACTGTTAATCTTTGTCAGTGCAGACGACTGCCAAAGGACAAAGTAAGAAGTAGACAGCAGGTTATTACATCACAGTTTGCTACGAAGACTGGGGGTGGACAAGAGAGAGAAAGAGAGAGAAAATATACCATAAGTTATATATATATATATATATATATATATATATATATATATATATGTCAGCCCTTTAAGAAACGTGTTTCTTATCGTTGAGCACATTCAGTTGTAATAAAGTCGGTCAACTTAGCTCAGATGCTTAACTCATCATATAATGATTAGATCAGTCTAACTGACGTTAAAAATATTTTTTTAAAATGTTTGATTTAAAATGTATCTCTCGCGGTTGTCGGTAGCCGAATTGTTCGGGTCCTTGCTAATAGAGCCAGACATGACTTCTGTTGCCAGGGTTCGGATCTCCCGACTGTCGTCAATCGTGACACCCTGTACTGATGATTTCCGAAAGGAGGAAACACTAGTGTGTGTAGGTATTTAATTATTATAGTATATATATATATATATATATATATATATATATATATATATATATATATATATATATATATATATATATATAAGCCTGACGAATCCTAGCATATAGGAAACGCGGAATATTCTGTGTTACTTAATCACCATATATTTTTATAACTTATTATATATATATATATATATATATATACATATATATATATATATATAGATATAGATATATATATACTAGCAGAAGTACCCGTCGTTGACCGGGTTCAAAAATAGCCTACAGAAAATGACTCTGATTGACAAAAGTATGATAGGTTATGAAAAAGAGGGGGTTGTAAAGAGATAGGTTTTGATACTCAAAAATGTTACCCTAAGCAAAATATTATGAAAGTAAAAATAATTTTCGCGAAAATATATTTTTTTATATCAACTTTGTTTCCATTCGTAATCAGGAGTGACCGATAAAATGATGTTTCCTTATAAAGAGAAAATGTTATATATATATATATATATATATATATATATATATATATATAATATAAATATAGAAGAAATAAATGTTACCATAGTACATAAAAGTTACTTTTATGGTAGAAAAGTTCATTGGTTTGTATTTTAAAGTAGTTTCTAAAAAAAAAAAAAAATCTTTTTATTCACGAACCGGTTTACAAAAATAAAAATGGCATCGACTTCGAAATGGAGAGCCCCGTTTTCAATTTGAAAGAGGCGGTCCTGAGCATTCTGTGTTAACAATTTAAGAGAGTTCCGTCAATGTCAGGAATATTTTAAACATATTTTAATGCTTTCCGTTATTTTGTGTTTGAGGAATAGTCGATTATCGCATGTGTAGTTTATATAAAAATTCATTTTAGTAGTTATCGCCTCAAATTTTGTTTTAATTTCGGTTCGCTGAAATTGTTTCCAGTAAAGAGCATTACAAACTATTTCAAAACAATAAAAAAACATGAACTGAACTTTTATTGACTATGGTAACATTTATTTCTTGTATATTTATTTTTCGGATAGTCGTTTGTTGGATTTTCTGATAAACATTCTTACTAAATAATGTCGACGAAATATCGAAAAACAAAGAAACAAAAAGAGTTTTGAAAAATAATGAAGCTTTACTTACTTTAGTAAAATAATCCGAAACAGCAAAATGAGATATTAAAAAAGTAAACACGTAATTACTTTAGTTTTTTTAAATCAAATAATCGATATAAATATGAATAAGAAGAAAATGGTGCCCTTTTCAAGCATAACAGCTTCGTTTCAGTTTTACAGTATTGAACGGTGTAGTATTGCGCCATCAGATTCAGGGTTGCACTATTGTAATGTAAAGAACACTCAGAAAGGGCTGTAATCAACTGAATTCCTTCTAGTACACTGACAAAAAATCTTAAACATATATATAAATAACAATAAAAAGGTTGTATAAATGCCTTTAAAAGACACGTAATCACGTGAGCAGGATTTTTTCCTTCTTTTGACAGGATAACAAGTAACGTTCTTATTTTTTATTATTTATCTATTTATCTATTCTCGAAAGAGTGCCACGTGCATGGGGAGAAGGATAAAAACAGATATGCAAAATTTGTGTCGAGAATTGTCTAAAGTTCCCACTGTTTCTTTTTTGGCTTTCACTTAAATAAGAACGTGAATTCATGAGGTGAATTTATTCGACACAATATGATTCAACTCAAAAAAATAAATAAAAGTTAACGTGAATTAAGATTAAAGTTAAGGTGTTATTATGGACCCTCATCCCTTTTAAAAAGCCTTGTTAAACTTTGTGATATATTTACATTCTATGGAGGTCAGACGCGAACGAACACCCAATAATTTTATTATACCATATTTCTTCAAACTGAAACATAATTATCAAAGTATACTTACGCAAATAGATATGAAATGTGTTTTTAAAGTTTGTGCCATATTTCCATGGAGTACAGGCGCGAACGTAGACCCCACAATTTTATTATGCCATCCCTATTTAAGTTGAAACATACTTATCAAAGTATTCTTATGTACATCTATATCAAAAATCCTTGTAAACGGTATTTTTTGCATTTTTTACTTCCATACTTTGGGGGCCAGGCGTGAACGTAGACCCCACAATTTTTATGAACCACCGTTCTGCCAGATCAAACATACCCATTCCTGATCCTCGATACATCTTTTATCATTATATGTAATCAGTTTTTTTAAATAGTCAACCATATAGGAGCCTATTCGTGACCAGGCACACACACATACACACACAGACGTTCATCTTTATATTATATATATATATATATATATATATATATATATATATATATATATATATATATATGTATATTCGCTTTGTTGTTATATTTAACAAAGATTGAGCTTCTGAGTTAAAAGGATTGGTATACACAAAGTGTGTATATAATTAAAAAAACATATTTACAAACAAAAAACAAAAATTATATACAAGAAGCGACAAAAAGAAAAGAGAGTTTGGGCGGCTGGGAAGAACTGCTTTTACATTGTAAAAATACATAACTACTGATAAATATAATATACGATGTAGAGTTAGAAATTGCTGAAGTTCTGAGATACGTGAATGCGGTAGATTATGTAATTTAGAGAAAGAAGATACTTGCTCACTCATTGCTGCCAGAAATATCCTTCGTTAAAAAGCATTTCGATCGTAATATGAAACCATCTCCAACGTCCTTTGGCCACTTGGGATTATGTGAGCAGTTTTTCTGCGAATTTGTACATTTTTAGCATCTCAGTATCTCTCGCACAATGAAATATTATATTATATGCGCATACTAGCAGACTCCCAGGTTTTGCCTGGGAAATCTTTACTTTCATTTTTGCCCCGTATAGATGACGTCAATGTGACATCATCTGCTTAATTTGTGCACAAACAAACAGAAAGTAATACAGATTTATTATAATATATTTATTATAATAGATTTAAATTCGTCTGTTTGTTCATAATGACGTAATATATATATATATATATATATATATATATATATATATATATATATTTAAATAAAATACTAGGCGGAAGTTTCTCGAGAGCTCTTTCGGCTATCATCTCGTCAGGAGTAAATCGATAGCAATCTAAATAATATTGTAACAAAAATAAAGAGTTCTACTGGTGAACCCACTAATGGAAGCAAACATATCTTCAATTTTTCAAAAACTGTCCTTACAGAAATTGAAAATAGAGTTTTGTCTAGGGGTTTAGATTTTTGTATTCCCTCTACGAGTTTAAATAAAGAGAGAACACTTTCTGCCTTTGAAGTTTTATTCTCTCAACTTAGACATAATGTGCCTAATTCCCCAGAAAACATTGTTGGGATGAAATCTAATTTAGTTGCCTTAGCTCACCGATATGGTAACATTCCTGTCGATCATAGCGACTTTGTCTGGAACATAACGCAATTTAAGACTATGAAAGCGTTAAAATCTAATACCGATATTTATATGTGCAAACCAGACAAAGGTGCAGGAGTGGTGATTTTGGATAAATCGGACTACGTTGAGAAAATGGCAGTTATTCTCAATGATGGTTCGAAATTCCGTAAACTCGGCTCTGTCGAGTTGACGGATAATACTTGCAAGAACGAGGCTAAAATGCAGAGACGTCTACTTGCATTATTTAAAAAGAAGGTTTTTTGCAAGGATGTCTATGACAGGATCAGGCCCTCTGGGTCACAACGTCCCAGAATGTATGGTCTCCCCAAAATTCACAAGCAAGGTGTTCCACTGAGACCCATTTTATCAATGGTTGGTTCAGCACAACATTCTTTGGCTCAGTGGCTTGTGGAAATTCTGCAACCTGTTCGTGAGTTATACACCACGCATTGTATCCCAGATTCTTCTCGGTTCGTTGATTGTGTACGTGGGTTGGATTCCAATGCAGAGACGTCTTTCATGTGCTCATTTGATGTTTCTAGTCTTTTCACCAACATACCGTTGGATGAGACTATACGCATATGTGCCGACGCTTTATATGGTGGTCGCCTGACTGCTCCACGGTTTTCTAAAGAGATTCTTATTGAACTCATTTTAATGTGTACGAAATCCGTGGAATTTAGTTTTTGTGATATTATGTACTGTCAGGTTGACAGGGTTTCAATGGGGAGTCCGTTTGCCCCAACTTTAGCGGACATTTTCGTCGGGTACTATGAATCCGTTATGTTTAATTCTACAACTAAACCCACTGCATATTTCAGATATGTTGACGACACTTTTGCTATTTTTCCTTCGCAAAGTGAAGCATCGATATTTTTTAATAGGTTGAATTCTTTACATGGGGCTCTTAAATTCACTATGGAAAATGAGAAGGACAATTCGCTTCCTTTCTTGGATGTTCTTGTCGAACGCTCAAGGGGGGCTTTCTCACTACAATTTATAGAAAGTAGACATTTACTGGCCTATATGTGAACTGGTTGTCTTTTGTACCTAAATCACGTAAGGTCGGTTTAATTAATACTTTGGTACATAGAGCCCTCATGATTTGTTCGCCTAACAGATTAGATGTTGAACTCGATAAGATCAGGGAAATATTCATCAATAATGGTTATCCTGTTGACCTTATTGATGACTGTATTTTGAAAAAGGTTGCGGATTTTAAATCCCCTAAATAGTTGGACCCTTGAAATGCCCGGTTTATTTGAAATTACCGTGGATTGGGGAGGGGAGTAATAGAGTTTCCAAACAGATTCGAAGAAGTATTTACGAATGCTTCAATTCGGTGACCTTGCGTTTGGTATATACTACGAGACCTGCTTTTCCGTCTTTCCGCATAGTAATATTGTATCTTTCATCCAAGTTTAATACAGAATAAACATAAAACATTAGTCTTCATATTCTTCAACTTTTAAATTTAATTCCACGTAAAACACTTTACAATTTCATTATTAGAATTCAGTTTTTATTATTGAAATTAAGTTTCTTAAAAGTCTACATTTTGGAACTACAGGGTTCAGTTCTATGATGGAACTGAATCTAGCTTTATTGATTAACAACGAGTAAATTCATTCTTATCTCGAGAGACTATTGCACTGATGTTCGTATCTGGAATTAGAAAGTGAAGTCTTACTCTTGTGAATTTTATGTTAGTCTGCACTGGTAAATTGGTAATATAAATAGATGTGTGTCAGACTTGGCACGATTCCAGGCAGGGATGAATTAGAAATAAGTTACGGTGGAACATGGACAGACTCCAGACTTAAGAATATTAATTACCTTCTTAGATATTTGCCAGAATGTTTATCTCTTATAAAAGTGAGGGCCAGTTTTGTTAATACGATTAATAATAATAATGATGATGATGATGATGATCATCATCATCATCATCATCATCGGATGAATCTTAAGATTCTATTATTCGCATTAGTTTAACCAATATTTTCCTAGTCAGAATCATTTCTAGAATGAGATCAGATACTAACTGAAGGTTGGCAACATCCTAAATGAAAGTGATTTTTGCAGAACGAACTTGATTAAAACTTGGGACACTGTTGAAGTATAACCACATTTAAATATTAATGAGAAAAATTGTATAGTAAAGTTAAAACGTGTATATTTTGTACACACTTTATTTCGATGGCTGTTGAATATATCTTAAGTACTTATTCATGATGCCGCCTTGATTAAATATGGATGGCATAAAAGAATTCGAAAAACAGTTTTATGTTGTACTTACTCATCATCCCTATCTTCTTCTCTTCTATATATCTATCTATCTATTCTATTCTTTTCTATCTTCTCTTCTCTTCTTCTTTCTTCGTTTTCTCTTTCTTTTCTTCTTTCTTTCTTCTTCTTCTATCTTCTTCTTCTTTTGTTCTTTTCTATCTATTCTATCTATTCTTCTATCTATTCTTCTATCTTCTTCTTCTTCTTCTCTATATATATAAAATGAACTCATTTTCACCTCTGATTTTGACCTTAATAGGATTAAAAATCAAGACATTACATGCAAATTTGATGTGCACAAACTGCAGCACAGTATCCGAGGTGTTTTATGCGCCTATTACATCTCCATTTCCTCGATATTCTTAGATCCCTATATTTTTCTGCTGAGAGTCTACGGCAAAAATCTGTTACAATCAATTGAAGTTGTAACATCTTTTCTCTCTAATAAATTCCTCCCTCGCCCGCCACCACTTAACACCGTTGTGGATCAGTTCACAGGGGACAGTACGAAGAAACACCGGTTTGAGTTCGTATAAAAAATGGAATTGACTGGATGAAACGCACCGTTGGATTTAAGCGAATCTTTTTTTCGCTTTTGTCCGACCAATTGTTCCGAATTACAATATTTCGTTATCTGTTTAATCGATAAGTATAAAAATACCTATTTTTCACACGTGGCGGTCCTTACGATAAAATTATACCATTTGGAAATGATTATTTTGACTACACGTGCGTATAAAAACAAACTTTTTTTCAACAATCGTCAAACACAAATTGTTACATTTAAGTAATAACGTAGAAAAATGTTTCCTTTACTTTTTCGATACAACTTATTACAACAAACTGGAAACTACACTTTTGTTTTCCGATTTGGTTTTATGAATCCCTTTCCTTTATTAAAACCGTAGTACAGAATACCGTTGTGCTTTATAGTATAAGAAACTGTTTTTGTTTTTTCTTTTTCTTTTCATAAAACTTACTTTAAACAAACTTGAACGTACGCTTTTTTCACGAGTGGTTTTTATATAAGAAAATATGAACGCTTTTCCTTTATTAAAACCGTGGTACACATTAGCGTTGTGATTCAAACTAACAATTTATTTATAAACAAAAAGTACATTTTTACTTCAGGTCCACCTCTACAATCTTTAACATGAGTGGGTAGGCTTTATTCTCAAAGCCGTTCTCAACATGGGGAGGATGGGCTATTTATTTCAACAGCCGTTTTTTTTACATGAGGAGGTTACGGGGTGTTTATTCTGAAAGCCATTCTTAACATGGGAATATTCAGGGTGTCTACTCCTAAAGCTGATCTAAACATGGGGACATTGTCGGTTTTTATTTCAAAAGCCGTCATTAAACCTTTTTCGGATCTGTGTTTAGTAATACAAACTCGTTTGATTTTAATGTAACGTTTAGTCGACTCAAAAACAGTGTTTATCGGTGTATTTGAAAAATATAAATAGTGTTGATTACGTTGTTTGGGAAAATGAGTTAAAACTAAAAATCTATACAATATACTGTCAGAAACCCACCAAATATGCCAGCCTATGTGACGGCCACATATATTCGGTGGGTTTCTTACACTGTTATGTATAGTTTTTTTTTTAGTTTTTTACTTATTTTCCCAAAATTAACAGATTCAACAGAGTCCACAACCATTTGTCTTTTTCAAATACATTGGTAAACAACGTCTGCTTTTCTGAGCTGATTAAAACGTTTAAAATAAATAAAAACACTAACAAATTATCTAGTTATGTAGAAATGTAACTTACCTTACCTTTGCTTACATTTATTTGTTTTTGGACAACTTTTCAAATCTGTGTATAGTAACCCCCCTCACCAAAATATTAAATAAAAAGTAACATTTTTGATTACAAAAACCACAAAAAGAAAATCGATTAACCATTCCAACATTTTAGCAACGTTCGGCTTAATCAACCGACTGCTGGTCGAGTCCAAGCCATGATTGATGGAAACACCTAAGGATCCGGGTCAGATTCTGCAAGAGTTCCGTTTTTTTTTTTCATTTTCGTATTTTTTTTTTCACTTTTGGAGTGGATTGCTATACTAACAATATAAGAAACATGCATTTTTTCTCTTTTTATTAGAGTTTTCCATTACACAAAATTGAGCCACAGCAACGCGTGGCAGTGTACATCTAGTGGTAAATAAAAATCCCCCAATAAAATTTGCTTAAATTTATCTACATTTTATATAAAGGAAAACTCATTTTTTGGCGATCAACGGTTATCTTTAGGATAAGCATGAGATTCAATCACGATAACTTTTTTTCACGCTTGGCAGAATAACAAAATTGATAGATCTCGAAAAAGTTGCAGTTACATCCCTTGATTTTCAAAATTAGGCCAAGAAAGCGATTGCCTATAACTTGATTTTATTTTATTAAAAAAAAACCCCAAAAAACGAAAAACAAAAACAAAAAACATACAAAATAAATTTACATGAATTTTGCTTAATAATTTTTTGCCAAACAAGTAAGTACAGCGTAACGGCTTACTCATATTTTTTTCATTATAACCATTATCCCTGAGTGGCTTCAGCGCCTTGATAAGTGGTGATCACTGTGTAAAGAAAAACAAAAAAAACATATTCAATCTATGTGAAAAAACATATACTTTAAGTGTTTATGTCTGCGACTAATTTTAGATCGTCTTTTTTCATAAGAGCCCAAGAACGACACCGTGTGAATTATTACAGAAGTGTACCGGTGACCTGCACCGGAAGACTCCCATCAAATACGTTGCCGTTGTAAAGATGGTGGGATCGTCGTTATTACTAATGTAATTTTCTGTCTGTGTAAGAGTCAAATACGACATTAGATGGATTATTGTAGCCACATACTGGATAGAGGGCTGTCTTCGAAATTTGGTAGCCAATAACATTTTCATCTCTCTACTCCATCTTTTTCACAGAAGAGACATTGCGGGTCTGTCTCTACTCTATCGATACTTTTATGATGTGTGTACGAGTTGACTCCAAGCTATGGTCCCTCTGCCTAAAATGTTCACAACAATTACTCGCCTGGCTATAACAACAGCCAACAACTTTTCTCACTCCGTATCTGTTCCCAAAACTAAATGAAAATTCCATGAACGGAGTTTATTTCCAAATCCAAAATGTGCTACAGGTCCTAATACCCTGAATATTCAGCTTTTTAGACCAAATATTCACAGTTTTATGGGGGCGTTTCGCACACAAAACCAAACACGGTAATAATATATATATATATATATATATATATATAGGGTGACTAAAAACAAAATAAGCTAAATAGAGGCTATCTAGAACATATGCTGTAGAAAGGAGAAAAAAGGCCAAAGACTCTAGTGTTTTGATGTGATGTTTTGAATATAATAAACTAGTTATGGGAAAAGTTTCATTTTATTCGAACAAAACACTAAGAAACGGGGCCTAATTATATATATATATATCCGTGTGCTGGAACGGTTTCATCTTAAATATTACGCAGTTATGCAAAATATAGAAACTATGCATAAATAGAATCAGCGTATAAACGAAATTGAAACTAATCCTAATTAAAAAACCCATAAAAAATGAATAAGTAATGAATTACCGCTCGATTTTCAAATGAATATACAAATTATTTAACCTTCGTACAGTCACTCGCATATCCCTGACTTAGTATATTAAGAAGTTTTTTTAAATAATTTTTAAATAGAAAAAGTGGACATTCCATATCAATGATTGAACGAGAACAACTCAATTCATAGGTATATAGAATTTTTCTATTTTTTCTAAGAACTTACATAATTTAATGCAATTTTCGTTGTGTTTTCAAATGTAATTTCATCAGACATATATCGATTTGTTATGTATCATTAGTAGTTGTTTCATAGATAAACATAATTCTATCTCTACATCATAAACGCTCTGATCCCCATCTGGCATCAATTGAAATGGATGGCTCTCGTCTAAGGGAGGCCCCAGGCTTTGATAAGCTCCTGGGTTTGATCTTTACACCTGATCTTAAATGGAACACATACATCAAGTCTGTGGCTATTCCTGATGAATCGCCCCCCCTAAGTAATGACACCTTACCAATTCTCCAATACTATTGCTACACTATCCCTTTGATTACTGTATACACAATAACCTTTATCCATGAGTGGCCATTGGGCCTTGATAAGTGGTGAAGTCCATGTAAAAAAATAATTATGGCTGATATATTACGTTTAAACGTGAATAGGCAATTGTTTTCGATCCTACAATTGTTATTCACTGTAAATATTGTACAATAGAAAGAGCACATAAATTGCACGTATGAGTTGTCTGATTGATTATCGAAAATGAAATAATCGTTGAGTATGATTACCCATCTCTCAAGGAAAATAAACATAGACGATTGTGCAAAGAAAATACTTATTGATTTAAACAATATGTAAAATACCCAGGGGAATTATTTCATTTACAAGGAGGTCGGAAAGTAGCGACCATTAATTTTCACGTGATAACAACTCGTTAGCTGATTGACCATTGTCGTTAAATGTATACGTGTACAACTTTATTTTTTATTAACCAATACGTTTTATCATATAAATATTACCTAACAAATAGGGAGCTTCCGGCATTGCCCGATAGTAAAATATGCTTAAATATGATATTTTAATTCATGCAGATTTCGTATTAATTCTTATCAAGTAAATTCTCTATCGATTATTTCATATTATATTGTACGTAATTTCAAAAGTACAAAAATATCATTTGAGTGGCATCAGTGAGAATCAACGTTGAAACTGAAACAAAAATTTATAGCTCTCCAGCTTAGAACGTCATCGGATCAGCCATTTTCAGTTGGATAAACAATATCTAAAAACTACGATCCATGCAAAAATAAGATTTGCGCATGCAAAAAAAAAAGGCAACCATTTAAGTTGACTTACGCTTGCTAAGTGCTCACTTCTTTTAAGTTTGATATTTTAGTAACTATTTTAACCGGTTAAACATCCATAAACAACGGTCCACAAAAATGCAATGAGTGGAGCCGCTTCTCGCTGCTCTGCGACCTTATGTCTCAGGAAAGATATATTTCGAAGAAATGAAGACAAGGGGATAGATATAGACAAATGGACATTGTGAGATTTATAAATAAGATTATAGTTTTTATTTTTCGTATATTACTATTGCCAGTATTGCAACTGGTATAAATACTGCTATTAAGTATTTGTAGTGTGCTATTATTGTTGGCGTAGTTGTTTCATATTACAATATTACGTATAATATTTATACTGTTTAACATTTTAAACAGATTATTATTAACAGAAGCCTTTGTATACCTTTCCGATCATCGGTTGAAGTTTAGATCTTTTTAAATAGGTCACACCATGAACAGCACTGGATTTTATTCTAGGAATGTCTTTCCCTTAGGCCTAAGTGTATGTCACGTCAAGTTTAATTTCCATCATTTGTTTATTTTCAAAATTTCTGAAACACATTGCTATGAAACTGTTTCCCTGTTGACCGTAACATGACTGTCTTTAAATCAAATCTCAAAAAGTGTTTGCTGCGGTATGTCACCATAAATATTAATTTTTTTTAATTTAATTTATTACTAGCAGGCTGCCCGTCGTTGCCCGGTCGTAAAATACGCATAAATATATTTTAATTAATGCAGATTTCTTATTTAAAGAGAAATACCGTAGGTATTAAACGCAACGTTAGATTCTTTTTAAAAAATGAAGTACAAAAGAACCGGAAAGAAACTAAGACATATGCACACGAGTATAATGCTTTTTTAAGCATTTTACTTCTTCTAAGTAAAAAAGATGGAAGCTAAAACCTAAATACAAGGAGTCAAACGCGATAAGCATTAGACCAACTTGATAGGATCCTTAAAAAAAATTCAAACCAACTTATATTACACATAAGGAAGTATCATGTTTCAAGATTGTGCCTGCGCAACCGTTAAATAGTTGAAAACAGAAAACAATTCAATCACCCGCTACATACTAATGTTTCAATTTTAACTCCTTTTTTCCGTATGAAAACCAATTATAAAGATTCTCACGTGCCTCAATATTCTATATACCAAATTTCAAGTCTGTAAATCAAACAATCATTGAATATATAGGCTGAGAGTGTCCTCACACACAAACATTTTCACATTTAATATACATATATATATATATATATATATATATATATATATATATATATATATATATAGTAAGTTATAAAATGTATATGGCGATTAAGCTACACTGAATATTCCGCGTTTCATCCACTCTAGGATTCTTCAGGCTTATGCGCATAAGCCTGAAGAATCATAGTTCGCGTTTCATCCACTCTAGGATTCTTCAGGCTTATGCGCATAAGCCTGAAGAATCCTAGAGTGGATGAAACGCGGAATATTCAGTGTAGCTTAATCGCTATATACATTTTATAACTTACTAACTAACTCTACCTACGTATTGAGCACTTTTGAAGTAAATACTTAAAGTTTACGCATAAATCTATACTTTCGTATATTGATTTTAGGTGAGTAAATTAAGTAGTTATATATATATATATATATACAGAGAGAGAGAGAGAGAGAGAGAGAGAGAGAGAGAGAGAGAGAGAGATTTAATGCTATCATAATATTCTTTAGTTATCTGATAATTTAATTATCCTTTTACATTTATCCACAATTACCTATTGTTCTTTTACGGCAATACACATAAGTAAAAAAATAATGCGACTATCACGGATTAAGAATATTACATTTTTAATTCAAGAAACTAAACTATTAAAATACTACCATGACTGGAGTAGTAGCATTAAAACGAGAGACATTTTGTGCTCCAGACATTCTTTTTTTTTACATAGTCACAATCGTTCTTAATGCATTTTTCCAACGATGGACGATTCCTCTTGCATCTGTGCCACCACATTTTAATCGAGGAACCCATCTCCTAAGTGTGTATACATCAATTACACTGGCTTCTTAAACATTTTACAGGTGCCGGTGAATTTTTCCTGTATTAATGAATCCAATGACACATTCCTGCTTTTGACGCAGACTCATGGCAGGGGTTGCTTTCTTAGAGTCTCAGATCGCTAATATCTGAAACAGAGAGATCAAACTTGCAGGTCATGCTTGCATACGTGTAGTCATCGTTACAATACAATTTGCAATCTCCTCTGATCCATTCGGGCGGGATATAAAAATACGAGGAATTACTTTTAGAATCTCCTTCATAGACTTGTGGAAACCCTCTCCTTTATGATATCTGTGTTTTGGATGGACTTTTGATTAGGAAAAATGTGTAGTATCTGTTCTGATACTACATTTTATCTTTTCTGTCTTTCATCAGTGGAGGAAAAATCCTTTATGACTGAGAATATTTTTATTTTTGTACCTATCCAATATGCCCCTTTTTGACCAGCTAGATTTTCTCAACATTAACACCCGACATTATGTTGAACTCTCACCTCGTAGGGAGGCAAATAGATAGTAACACAATTGGTAAGTGTGAATGATTATCCGTGTATATTGCTTGTTTTAATGTCGATTATTACGACAATCAAAACACGCAATCTGATTAAAACAAAAATAACAACAACTGCTCATTGATTAATATTTAAATAATCGATATTTCGCTTTGCAGCAATAATTGCTTTCTGCATTTTTACATATCATTTGGAATCATTATACACCTCCAAACACCCGAGCAACGCCGGGCACCCCTGCTAGTATATTATAAAACTGCATACAGAACTAAGGTTTTGTAAATTGTATCTATACAGTTAAAATTGGAGAATAAGTACACATTATATTTTACAATATTTATAATACCTTTTAAGAAGATCGTCTTAACTTTTTATATGGATTCAATTTATACAGAAACTTTAAATTAAAAACAAGAATTAAAAGAAACGTAGTATTTGCAACAAATCTTCCTAGATTTTAATACTCCTCACATTTTTTTATAACTACTGGATATAACATTGAGCTATCGGATATCCACTTACCATATATACGTCGCTGGCTTGACCCCACACAACAATTTTGTTTGGTACCAGCCAAGGCTCCTGCAATCATATTTCGGGGGCGGACGTATTAGGTTATTTTTTTGGCAGTTTCATTTCACTTGGGTTCGTGTCTTGTTCTTTCTGCATATATTTTTATTTCTATTTTAACTGAAGTGCAGTGTTAACTAAAAATAATATCTTTATTCTGTTTGTATATTAAAGCTCAGGTTTCTTAAAGATTAGTCGATCTTTGATATTTTTCCGGCTCCAATGTGAGTCAGATTATAATGGTTCCTTTATCCAGTTGTATTTACCTAACGCGTTTTTATGTGTAAAGCTATTCGTGCCTACTCTTCTTATTAAACTTAATTAAAACACGCTTACAACCAAATACAAATTAATGTATGATATATTACCATCATCAGGTAATATAAAACAGAATCCTTGGAAAAAATGGCAACTCGACCAGATAGAAAACACCTTGTTAATTTAAAAAAAATTAACAAATGAATCACCGACATAAGATTACAAAAAAAAAAAAGAAATACTCATAAAGGATGGAAGCCGAAGAAAAGAATAAATTTTAGTGGCGGATTTTCTGGAACGTGAATTTATACATGAATTGATCGGCATGCACTTTTCGCAGAGTAAACAGACCCAGACATGTGTTTACGCTGAGTGTGGCGTCTATCTACCAACCGTCGAGTCGTTAAAAGAATAATTACAACAACTACAGAAAAAAAACAACATCTTATTACAACAAAATGGTCCCGCCTGTCGTTGTACGGAAATCTTTTTTGCTTTCATTTATTGTTTCACCTATTTAAAAAATATGCAATAATTTATTTACCAATCAATTATTATTTGTACATATAATAGTTACATTTTATTCTAAGTGCAGAGTGTGTTCATTATTTAATTAACTCTAACACATAATTTCGTTATATTAAAAATGCTGTAATTTATACTTATAAACATAACTCTATATCTATTCCTCTATTTAAATATTTATAAAGTTGAGATTTGTCGCACTTAGATTAGTATATAAAAAAACTATTTTCTATTTGTTTTCCAGGTGTAGATGTCAAATCCATTGTTTTTTATTCTGAGAACGTGCGACAACGATCGAAGCGTGCACCCCATCGTGATGACTTCAATGTTGCAGTTTACTCATTCAAAGACCTCTGTGATGGTTACGTAGTCATGCAATTTGATAATGCGTATACCTGGAAACTTTTAGTGGTGGAATTTTTCTAGTTTATTGAGATTACGCCGGTACACAGGTCAGGTCTAACACCGATAAAAAAGCGTCATTGTACCAATCTCGTAATAGACTATAAGTTCAATTGTTATTGAGAATTTTTTTTTTTAAAGATATACTTCATTCGTTTGTCGAATGCCTTATAGGTGGAGCCAATTCGGATTTCAACTTAATTCCCAATTGAACACTTTTCCATATCATATTTCCGATCTAGTTGCTCAAATTAAGTGGCATATCTAAAACCAAGCTTCTCTCTTTACATCATCAACATTCTGATCCACATCTGGCATCAATTGAAATGAATGGCTCTCGTCTTCAGGAGGTTTCAAGTTTTGACAAGCTTCTGGGCTTGACCTTTACTCCTGATCTTAAATGGAACACGTACATAAAATCTGTTGCTAAGGCCGCTGGAAAAATGGTCGGATCTTTCTATCGATCCGGTAAATATCTCACTGCTGATGCTATTCTCTATCTATATAAGAGCCAGGTACGTACAAGGATGGAATATTGTTGCCACATCTGGGCAGGAGCTGCTAGAAAGGACTTGTCCTGCCTTGATAGAGTTCAAAAAAGAGTTCGTAGCCTCGTAGGAGATGTCATTTTCTCTTCCTTGCAACCTCTATCTCACAGAAGAGATGTTGCGAGTTTGTCTCTGCTTTATCGTTATTTTCATGGAAGCTGTTCAACTGAGCTCTAATCTATGGTCCCCCTCGCCAAACTTTCACAAGAAACACCCGTCTAGCTGTACACACTATCAATAATTCCCCCCACTCTTTATCTGTGCCTAAACCTAAACGTAGATTCCATGAACAAAGCTTCTTTCTTAGAACTGCTCGCCTGTGGAATTGTCTTCCGTTTTCCTGCTTTCCGGCTGACTACAATATGGTTGTGTTCAAGTCTAACGTAAATAAGTTCTTGATGAGCCGTTCTATATAAGTTATCAAATTTACCAAATTTTCATTACTAATGATTACTATATTGTCTAATGTCTACTGTACACTCTTTAACCCTTATCCTTGAGTGGCCTCTTGGCCTTAATAAGTGGTGATGCCTATGTAAAAAAAATATATATGCGATTATTTATATCTCGTAAGATGGTGTTTGGTCCTGGCTGTACTAGCACTTTGCTTTCCCTGTATTAACAAAGAGTTCCAAGTGGTGTTGCGCTGCTGCAAAGTTTGTTTTTTACGGATTTCTGGATGCCTTCTTTGGCAGAGAGCTGCTTTGTTATTTGACTATTAAAGCTCGATGATCTGTTGGAAGTTCACAAAACTTTGGGATTTTAGTTTGGCAGACTTAAAGAGTCCCCCGTCGTAATGGTACCTGATGTCAACCGCGGGTTATCAGGCGGAAGTTCGTGCAATATGGCAGAAAAATATAAGGAAAAAAGTGTAGGTGCAAATACACAGCCTTGTTTTAGTGCACAGGTGACGAAAAATCCTCTTGATTCCTTTCCCAGGTGGAACGCATAAACATAAAGTGTATAGGTTATTTTATAAAGCGATTTGGACGTCATGATTGCTTTAAAACTTTCCACACTGCTATAGAATGCTTTTTGAAGGTTTCTGTTGTTGTTTGTTCTTCTCCTGCATCTGACTAGTACAGAAAATCTTCTTTATTGTGCCCCGATAGGCACGAAAACCGCATTGAGATTCTGGGAGAACCGACTCAGTAATATGTGAATGCTCAGCTATCTCTAAATAGTGATTTACTTATCACATACGAGTCGATCCTTGCTCACGGACCCTAACGTGACCTGTGCTCGTTCTCTGCAGCGAATTCTCCGAAAGATCTCTCGGTGCCGTAGGACTCGTTGATCGATTGGATCGGGATCGATTTCATCTTTGGATTGATATGCCGTTGTCACGCTGGAAGTGAATAGATGTTCATGCATGCAAAAGAAAGACTCAGATATATCTATTGTACTTAGTTAATTAAAGTTAAATATACAAAATAGGATATAAACTTATATACAATTGTTCAGTTCTTTATTTTTGATAAAAAACTACTGAGTCCCAATCAGATTTATTTACTCTCAATTTTTCGATGGTGATGGCCAGAAAGAGAGGGGTGGCAACGACTCTTAAGTTAGTATTATATTCGCTCAAAACTCAGCTCTTACTCTACCAATTTTGACGCGGGGACTTGCTTATCTAGGCAAGTTACTAGTAGGTTCGGTCGCTCCCTAGACTAATCACCGCTGATTACATAATCTCATAGGAATTCCCGATCCCCTGCGTGTGTTCCTGCGATCTGCCGATTTCTCAGGCCCTCAAAAGGTCAGGCTCATGATCTCAATTTCCCCTACCTATTCTCAAGGTGACATATGTCGCAAGTTTCCCATCAAACAATAAATTTTTATATGTCGGTTTCATAAAATAATAATAAAATTCATAACTTTAATCTTCCTTTCAGAAGGGATGCTTGCTGTTGCCCGGGCATACTACAATACTTAACAATAAAACAATCATATCTGTCCGGCATTTTCTCGTGTTTCGGGAATCTCAACATTCCCCAAATGGGAAGCTCTACCGCTCCCGGAGACGGTCACGTCACAACATGTAGCAAGCAATTAAGAAGTATGCAGGCAAAATATTTTCCCATAACGGACAAAAGCACAATCCCACGGTGATTACCAAATTACTTTTTCTGTTCTGTTTTTTTGTCAATTTTTGTTTTATAGACTTCAGTTTTTCTATTTAGAAAATTAGGATCTATGAAACAAATTCGAAATTGATTTTAATCGGTAAAAGTAGTTACTAAGTGTTAAAAAGTCCAGAAAAAATTTGAACTTGGCTGACATAAGTCGAGTTACGCTTCTTCTCTACACATTCACAAATATACATTTATAGATTAATGTTTTTTTTAAGCTTTGCTACTAGATTAAATGATAAAGAATAAGACTGCAAATCCACATGTCTTGAATTGGATTCTAGTTTACGACATCCATTTCTTTTTTTAATTTTGAAATCACTACTATATAATGTGTGCAATATATTCCATGTATCAATAAAAGTGAGAATGTTTGTGTGTAAGGACACTTCTCAACCTATATACTCAACACATTTTTCATCTTCAGATTTGGAATTTGGCATATAGTGCATTAACACACGTGGAAAACTTTATAAGTAAGGGCTGCTAACGGATTAAAATTGAAAAAATAATGGTACATGAGAATAGTCAGATTTTTTTGTTTGCTGACTATTTATCGACTGCGAATGCTCGAATCGTTTACATTATGCTAAGGATAAGTAGGTTTGGAAGCGTTCTGTAATAAATGTGTTAAGCTGACTTGATGGTAATCGTACTTTACTCACTGTCTTCAGGTTTCGATCTCAGCCGGAGTACGATTTTTTCACTTACAAGAAGTGACCTATTTTGAAAAACACATAATACTCGCATGGCCATATTTCAATTTCTTTACAATTTTATTTTTAAAAATGTAACATTACGATTAATACCGGGCATAATCGATCAAAATAAATATTGGCGCTATAATCGATATTATTAATAAATAATCGATACTATTAATAAATAATCGATAATATTAATAAATAATCGATACTACTAATAAAAATCTAAATATTTATTTATGTCCGTGTGCATATGTACCAATAAAACTTTCGAACAGAAGCACCCAATTAAAAAGTTATTTTTTTTCCTGAAAGGTGTAAGTCCCTAGATTGTCCTTATCTATATATGAGTCGTAACGAACAACGCCGGCTCACACAAAAAAAAAAACGAAATAAGGGTTTTGGGGCCGTTTCGTATTTGTCGAAAAAGTTACCTGCCCATGTAAACGGAATTTAGCACTGTCTGTATACAGTCGCGGTACCATCTTTCGGCATACGGACAGGACATGTGACGCAATGGATAACGCGTCTGACTACGGTTAAGAAGATTCCCGGTTCAAATCCTGGCAAGTTCGTAATAATTTTAACCAACTTTTACTCATTATCCTTACCCTTAGTTAGGGTCTTTTTGTTTTTTTCAGTGATTTTGTTTTGTGCATATGCGGATTTTCTATACTCGGAGTTCACAATATAAACGTTGATGGTAAGACGGCGTTGAGTGTACTTGATTCTAAGTGTACTCGGGTTTGTGTTTGAGTCGGCGTTAATAAATATGAACTTTACATAAATGAAAATATCAAATTTAAGTGTTTTTTACAACTAGATCATGTCAGGCCGAGCGTCCGCTATTATATATTTGATACAATAAAATAAAGAACTGGCTTTATAATAATACATACGAAATCTACTTAAATTAAAATATCATATTCAAGCATATTTTAGGGCTGGACAACCTCAATCGATTTGCTAGTAACTTAAAAACGTTTGGCCTTTTAATATTTGTAGATTTGTAAACGATTTAAAGTCATGCATAGCTTTTCATTCTCATATTAAATACTTTCACATTCTTTGTTATTTCCTAAATGGTAGTGAAATCGTTAATTAGTTTTACGTAACTATTAACAAGTGATCAAAATGGTCGATAGAGATCGAAATGTATTCTGGCGGAATTAATTTTGTAATACAGCTATTTGTTGAAACTGTTTTTAACATTTCCTTTCATTTTCCGCTATAGCAGGATGATTTTTCTAAATACTCGATCAACATTTAATAAAAAAAAAAAATGTGTAAGTCGCATAGTGGCGAGAAATACTAACATACCCGGATACATGAGGTAGCAACATACTTTTATAATCGTTTTGCATCCATCTGAGACTTTAAAAAAAACAATTTGGCAGAGATACAAAAAAAAAACTTAATAAAGTGACGTGTACATTAATAATAGCTTTAATTGTATAACCAAATTAAATCCGCCAGGATGCATTTCGATCTCTATCGAAAGAAATCAAATATTCTAACCACTTGTTTATAGTTAAAGAACACTAATTAACGACTTCGTTAACAAAGAATTTGGAAGTATTTAAGAAGGCGAACTAAAAGCTATTTATGACTTTAAAATCGTTAACAAATCCAAGAATTCACTATATTTTTCAGGCATAAAATACTCCGTCTTAAAGCTGTACACTTATTCTTAAACTCTCAGGAAAAAGAAAATAGAGTTATTCATAGGCCAGTTTATAAATACCCTTATATAGTTCTCTATGCTTGATGATTATCTATATGCTCATTAGCAACTTGTCTGTGATCATTTGCATACAGTAATCCATTTCCAATAAGTCTTATACATTGATATTGAATATATATAAAATGGGATATGTATTGGGTAAAGTAAACCTAATGCGTACTATTCGTACCGCCCGTTTCCTTTTGAATAGTTCTGACGAAGTAAAGTTCGAAATATACTCCGCTGTTTTTAGGATGACGAATGATTCGAGACGCGTGGCTCCAGATGAATCTATTTCAAGGGCATCTAGAATTGATTATTTTCGTTTCCTGACCGAGTTTCTATCAACGCACACGTGGGCGTGTGGGGTGGGGGGGATACATATTTGTTTAATTGATCTCCAAATAAAACAAAAGAAAATCACGGTGGAAACAAAAGCTGAAATCTACAGCAGATGTTCGATTAATTGATTTTTTTAATTCAACATCAGATAACTCGAAATAAGAACGCATCTCCTTCACGTAACACAATCAATGATATGCATTATTTTTGTTCCAACGATCGTCGTTAGCGTTGTTGTTTAATGTTTGATTACGTTTCGGCCGGTGTGCCCTCTGCTAGGCTGAACACGATTTTCTTGTTACATTGAAGATCTTGCCAAGACTGCGGCTAAGTAGCTGGACTCCCTATACCACGCTAGAAAATTACATTTGACGGTATCCTTGATGTATGGAGTATTGTGGCGACATCTGGACTAGTGCAACAATCAATAAAGAGAATGTGTGTATGGGTTAGGATAATTCTTAACCTATGTACCTTACGAATTTTCAATTTACATACTTGAAATCTGCTATATATATATATATATATATATATATATATATATATATATATATATATATATATATATACTAGTATGAGTACCCGGCGTTGCCCGGTGTGCGGAGGTGTGTGTTGAGCAAAAAGAAAGTGGTAGTAGGAAGGGAGCTCGAACCCGTACCGTGAAGGAAGAAAAGAACGGGAAAAACGTGACGTCTTTGCTGTTAAGGCCACCGCCAAACCGGAAGTGACATAGGTTTAAATTAAGGCTAGACAATCGAAAAGAGGGGATGACCTTCGAAAATTCCGGCGAAAAAAGCGACCCCTCCCTGTAAGAAAAGTGCCCAGTTGAGGGTGAAGAAATTAATGTTTTTAGCCAATTTTTCGGTATTTGTCGTCTGAAAGGTCGAGCTTCAAAGCGATACTGATCTTGTGAAAATCCGTCGCTTCTGTCGAAAGTTTTACGCAGACATGCAAACATATATTCACACATTTATATATTGGTAGTTACAATTTTCGACCCAAACCGATTAAAAAGCTTGCCCTACCTCTGAATACGCTTTATGTAAAATTTCAAATGTTTAGACCCGAAATTGTATGATTAATTTGGTAGAGACCGCAGAGGTAAAATTTTTTAAAACTTTGAACCCTATTATGACCCCTTAACGTTTATTGTGTTGGGCTCAAATCAAGTTATTAAGTTAGATCCATGTCCAAGGAACCTATATCTAAACTTTCAAGTTTTTAGACCCAAAATTGTCAGAGGAGTGTGGTAGAGTTCTCAAAGGTCAAATCGTTGAACTTTGACCCCGTTCCAGCCAAATTTCTGGTCGAAAAAGGATTACAAAGATTTTACCAAATCTCAGTACACTGTATATCAAATTTCGAGTCGGTAGACCAAAAATTTGACAGAGTTATTGCGTAGGGAAATGTACACAAACACACAGACACACACGTTCACTTATATATATATATGTACAGAGAGAGAGAGAGGGAGAGAGAGAAAGAGAGAGAGAGAGAGGGAGGGAGAGAGAGAGAGCGGCCCAGAAGTAGTGACCAATTTTAAAAGTTATTCAAGTTTTAAAATACGTCATTACTTTTTAGCCACCCTGTACATATATGTATTTAGGTCAGGAAGCCATTATCGCCAGGCATCCTAATCCGGAAGCACCAATATTAAGCTAAGGAGTACATAAAATTTAGCTGTGTCACAAACGTAAGCGTCCACAATCTCTAACATAACGCACTGCTTTATATTTCTATATATAAATAGATATTCTTTTATAATACTAATAGATATATTTATTATACAGTTCAGAAAGCAATGGGTATAATTCGCAACAACTGTGAAAAGTATTAGTACTGTTTGTCTACGAGGCGCCGACCGTTTTTGTCAGATAAAATTATCAAAAATGTAAAAGCTAATTCGTATTATTTGGATTCTTGGAAACAATTGTTCTCTTTTTAGTGTAGTTGATAAAGTAATTGAAACAAATCAATTGTAAAGTCATATTCTCCTGAGGATTGAAGATTCAATCCTCAGTGAAAGTGTCATTCAAAATACAATTTGAATTAATTAGGACTTCTACACACTCATGGCTGACAAATCGGGAACATGCTACCCACCTGGATTAAATAAAGGTTCCGTTTTAAATTCAGTGCAGGTTCCCGAGTTCTAGAAAAAAGGTTTTGGAGTTTGACAAAATACACATAAAGAAGGCCGAAGGTTACATCGATAAAAGCATTGTGAAAGTAACTCTCTAGATAGGAACAGTAGTTCTAATAATCAATTCTTCTCTCCAAAAATTCAGAAATCTTGGAGGTAAGTTTGGAATCCTTTATAACCAACATCAACATCGACTAATGTGCATCATTTGGATCATTCAGATAATCGTTCTCGTCTTGGATCTTTTAATCACAATGTTTCAGCCGATGTAACTTCTAATCTTCTTCTTGGTGTGTAGTAAAACTCGGTAACATTTATGTCGAACTCGGGGATTTATATGGAATTATGTCGACTAAGACATCTAGTAAACCGAAAAAATCTTGCACATATTAAATATCAGCATAGCAACTCATCGCCTCCAAGGGCAAAAGTGTAATCTATTTCTATGAAAAAAAAATCTCTATATTTCTCTATCCGTCTGTTAATCTTTCTCTCTCCGACGCTCTCTTTCTCCTCCGCTCAACTGAACATGCCACACACACACGCACGCACGTACACACACACGCACACACACAAATGCACGCACACGTACGCACGCATGCGCAAACATACTGCTCTTCTTTATATAACAGATTTTTCGAATAATGTATTGACATTTTCTTTTCAAACTAGTACATAATACCACCACTAAAACGACCTAAACTAAAACCTGGTATAGTTGACCTCCCCCTAAAGAATGGATTTTATTTTTAAATTTAAGATAGTATTCATCCAGGGCAACGCCGATAGAAATATATAAATGCTTTGTGTTTTTTTAGTTTTAGTAGGACATACAAACACACACACGCACAGAAAACTACATTTATTCATTGGATTGCAAATATTGCTTATGTTCATAATTTTCCATTGGGCGTTTTTTTTTCTACTCTATGCATAAAGGTTATACGTTGAAATTCCGGCTCACTTCTGACATAGTTCAAAAATAAAAAGTACTCTATCATTTATTTAATCTGTAATTTCCCATATTCATTGCGATTGGCTTGTACATATAATGATTAACTTGCTTTTCTCCATCTCTGTTATCATTTAATCAACTAGTGCAACATACTTGGGCGAAAAAAACCCAGCAATTAAGATCGAAAAGTCGTAACTCTAACCCTGCATAAATAAAAATGCCTGCAAGAATTTGATTAATAGATGCGTACGTGAACTTCTGATCACTCAGTAATGGCCGTCCTGCTAGACAAATAGATCGGGAATGCTAAAAAAAAGAAAAAAGGAAGAAGGTAATCGATATAATCGCATTGATCTGCTAAGCGTTCTATTCGCGCGGGAAAGAAAGCGGATTGATCGTACAAATCCGGACAGATTTAGTCGGATTTGAAACAAGAAAAGAGTGTAGGTTAGAGTTAGGGTGAATCACAGGAATGCTATTGATGACCAGGCTGTAGAAAACCAAGTATTTGATTCTAATTTTAAATTATTCACTAATACATCATGTTGAAATTAATATACTTGAGGATTAATAAATAACCGTCCATCGAACAATCCATATATATATATATATATATATATATATATATATATATATATATATATATATATATATATATATATATAACTACTTTATTTACTCACATAAAATTAAAATACGAAGGTATAAATTTATGCGTAAACTTCTGCCCATATCTGTCAACAGTACTCCATCCGTGGACGTATCTGGCTTTTGTATAGGTAAATTGTATAGCAGAGAGATATATACTGAAGCAGTAGAAGGGTCCCATAATTTTTCCGGCAACCTTGGCAGCGAATTCGAAGCACGTGTTCCATTTCAGATAGGGAGTAACAGTTAAGCCCAGAATCTTGTCAAAAGATAGAGTCTCCCCAAGACGAGAGCAATTCAGTTCCGTTGATGCCAGACAGGGATCAGAGGGTTGATTATGTTAAGATAGAAACCTGGTTTTAGATGCATTAAAAGTAAACAGCCACCACCTTCTAGATTCTACCACGTGCTCAAGATCAAAGAAGAGAAAATCAGAGAGAAGCGTCATTTACGGCCTTTGAGGTGTTGCCGTAGATAGTAGTGTCGTCAGCATAAAGTCTACATATGATCTTAGGATGTGATTTGGAAGATCATTTATGTAGATCAGGAATAGAGTTGGGCCCAGGATGGACCCCTGAGGGACTCGAGCATTTGCGACCTTCTGATTTCTGCCCATCAACACTTACTCGTATGAACCTATTAGAGAGAAATGATTGAATAATTGAAAATACATTTCCTATATATCTGGAGATCTTGTGGATTAGCCCTTTATGCCATACCCTATCAAAGACCTTTTATATGTCAAGTACAATTGCCCTAGAAAGTACACCTTATCGAGAGATTCGCTAATCTTATTAGATATAAACGTAAGCACATCTGCTGTAGATCTAGCAGAACGGAAACCATATTGCATGTCACTAAGAAAGTTATTTTTGCTGAACTGGTTGGCTACTTCTCTATTTAACACATATTCTATCAACTTACTCATGACGCACAGGAGATTTATGTGTTTGTACTGAGAGGGAGATGAACTATCACCTGAATTTTTAAATACGAGGCATGCAGATGAAATTTTTCATGGTCTTGTGAAGCAATTCTCCTTACGACAACGCTGAAAACGCGTTGTAAGTATGGGAGCTAGTTATGGTTGAAGCTTTTTCATCACTATAATTGGAACGCTGTCATGGCCAGGTGCTTTACTGGAATCAAGGTTTTCGATTAGTTTGGCAACATCACACACATCTATTTGTGTATCACAGCGTGTTTTCTGATATAGGAGGAAATACGGCTGAGCGTTGACAGCCTTGGTCGCATAGGATAGAATTAGCAGGAAAGTTCTTGGCAAAGAGTTTGGCGTTGACCGATGCTGACGAGATTACCTCAGGTCTATTAATGATGGTTTGTATAGAGCACACACTTCTGTTCACAACCCTGTCTGTTATTTGCAAACCTGGTGGGTAACAAACCGCTTTTCAGCAGCTTTGAACAACGAGCTGAGCATACAACTCTCTCGCGTTATTTATTACTCTATTACAGTGTTTGCTGGCAATCCTGAAAGCGGCTTTTTTCTTAGTACATGTATTACGTTAGCAGCAATGGGAAAAAGTGATTCTGTGCGCATCAGGGCAGCAAATTCTGGGACGAACCAATGCTGGCTTTTAGGTATTTTGCCAGAATTTTTGGAGGATATAAGCGGTCTATACCTATAGTTAACCACTTCAACGTTGTTTTTGTTTTACGGCATATCAACTTTTTTCGGGTTATTTAATGCCGAATCCAAAGATTTTGAAGAACATTTTTTTTAATAGAATATATTTGTTGTTTTCAAGTCGGTTTCTATTTAACCCAGAGTTGGGACCCTAACAGGTACTACCACTCCGGGTCAGAGTGAACCTGGGAGCAATGGTAATTAAAGGGTGGCTCCACACTCCCCAAAGCTCGCAAGCTGGGGCCTCACCACTGGATATAGTTTAAGATCATATCGAGGACCTAACCACTTTAAAGCGATAAAAATATCAAATAATTTCAGCAAGGGCCCGTAACGTAATGGGATCCGCATTCGATCGTAAGGCCTATGGTCTGAGGTTCGAGCCCCTAGAACAGTCAAGCTTTTTTTCTCTCTGATAGGTTCATAAAAGTAGTGGTCGATGGACAAAATTCAGAGGCGTACAGTATTAATGCTGGAGTCTCAGGGGTCCATCCTGGGCCCAACTCTCTTCCTGATCTACATCAATGATCTCCCTAAACATACTTAAATCATTCTTTGGCATCTATGCTGATGACACAACCATCTACGGCAACACATCAAAGGCTGTAAATGACAAAGCTCTCTCTGTTTCTCTCTCCTCTGATCTCGAGCACGTGGTTCAGTGGGGGAAGACGTGGTTGGTTACCTTTAATGCATCTAAAACCAAACTCCTATCTTTACATAATCAACGGTAGGATCCCCACCTCGCATCAACTGAAATGGATGGCTCTCGTCTAGGAGAAGCCCCATGTTTTGACAAGTTTCTGGGTTTGACCTTTACTCCTGATCTGAAATAGAACACGTATATCAAGTCTGTTGCCAAGGTCGCTGGAAAGATGGTGGGCTTCTTCTACCGCTCTAGAATATATTTCACTACTGATGCAAGCCTATATCTATATAAAAGCCAAGTACAACGATGGAATACTGCTGCCATATCTGGGCATGATCTGCTAAAAACAGCCTATCCTGCCTCGACAGAATACAAAATAGATTTCGAGGCTTAGTGGGGGATGCCGTTTTCTCTTCCCTGCAACCTCTCTCCCACAGAAGAGACGTTGCGAGCCTATCCTTATTTTATCGTTATTTCCATGACAGGTGCTCGTCTGAGCTCCAATCTCTGGTCCCTCCTCGCCAATCTTTCACGAAAAACACCCGTCTAGCTGAAACCACTGTCAAAAATTTTCCCCACTCTTTGTCTGTGCATAAATCAAAACGTGGATGCCATGAACAAAGCTTCTTTCTTGGAACTGCACGCCTGTGGAACTCTGTTCCGTCTGCCTGCTTCCCACCTGACTACAACCTGGATGTCTTCAAGTCCAACGTAAACAAGTTCCTGATGAGCCATCCCCTTAAGTAGACACTTTATTAAATCTCCACACTAATGTACTGTACATGAAATTACCCTTATCCCTGAGAGGCTTCTTGGCCTTGATAAGTTGTGAGCTCCTTGTAAAAAAGAGAAAAAAAGCTTCAATCTTGAGCCGAAAAAAAGGCGAAACACGTTTACGTAGATTACTGTTTTATAAATAAACGAATAAATAACTAATATATATTCATATACACTTATTTATATACGTCCAAAAAGTATGGGCAGTCTTTCTAAAAACAAAAATAAAACAACAACAACAAAAATCGACATTACATTTAAGCGAGGTCTGTAACGTAAAGGTATTCTACACGTGGGTGATCTTTCTAAGGAAAAACTACTGAAGGACACGCTATTTTATTATCGTTAAAAAAAATCAACCATACTACTCGACACATATATTATAATAAATACGTATTACTTTCGGTTTCTGGTTTTATGTTCCCATATGTCACATACGATATCATAGCATATATATATATATATATATATATATATATATATATATATATATATATATATATATATATATATATATATGTGTGTGTGTGTGTGTCTACGTTCTAACCTTTCAGAGGTTGAAGCCCAATTACAGGAGACTAAACCAGACCTTTTCTTTTTAAGTGAAACTGGAATTGGACAGATTATTTCCCTAAATGAGTTCGTAATTAAAGGATACTCTAACCTAACTTCCACTACTGACCCCCAAGACCGCCATGGGCACGGAATATGTGCCTATATAAAAGATGGCTTTCCATGTGGTAGGGACATCTCCAGAGAAGATCCTAACTTGCCCTACATGTGCTTCCGAATAGCACTAGCTCACACTACGGCATTTATATTTACTCTCTATCGCCCCCATAACAGCGGAGTTACTATCTTTAAAAGCATATCTGAGAAAATTGACCAAGTTCTATTAGCATATCCTTCAGCTAAAATTCATGTATGTGGAGATTTCAATGTTCACAATGTGGAATGGTTGACCCACTCAAACAAGACCGATGATGAGGGGAGATTCTGTCATGATTTCTCCATTGCTTATGACCTCACTCAGATTGTTCACGAACCCACCCGTGTGCCCGACAATGACGGCCAGTATGCAAGTCTCCTAGACCTTTTTCTCACAACTTGCCCTGAACTATGTTCAGTTTCCGTTCTGTCTCCTCTTGGATCTTCCGACCACTCAGTTGTATCAATTAAGATAAAAATGAAATGTAATAAGTCCTCAGACGTACCTCTCCATCGTACAGTATATCGATACACTATGGCTGACTGGGATAGTTTCCGTACATTTATATCGGATCTTCCTCTGCGTTCCATGTTTAAAAAGGATGTGTCGTCTATAGTATCAGACCTGACAGAATGGTTAATTGTAGGTATAGACAATTTCATACCCTCGAAAAAGTTCCAGCAAAAACCTAACAGCCAGCCATGGTTTTCTCCAGAATGTGCTGCTGCTATTGCGCACAGAAATCACTTTTTCCACTGCTTCCAACGTAATAGGTGTATGGAAACTAAAGCCGCTTTCAGGACTGCCAGCAACCATTGTAAGAAAGTAATAAAGAACGCAAGAGAGTTATATGCTCAGTCCGTCAAGTCCAAAGTAGCTGAGCAGCGGCTTGGTTCCCACCAGTTTTGGCAAATTGCAAACAGAATCTTGAACAGAAGCGTATGCTCCATCCCAACTATCATCAATGGACATGAGTTAATCTCGTCAGCATCAGACAAAGCCAAACTCTTTGCCAAGAACTTTGCAGCCAATTCTACCCTTTGCGACCAAGGCCGCCAACCCCCAATATTTCCTCCTGTATCAGAAAACACACTATGTGATATACAAATATCTGTATGTGATGTTGCCAAGCTAATCAAACGCCTTGATTCCAGTAAAGCCGCCGGCCCTGACGATATTCCAATTATAGTACTCAAAAAAGTTCAACCAGAACTAGCAGCCATACTTACAAAACTGTTTAAACGTTGTCTTTAGGAGAATTGCTTCCCATCACCCTGGAAAATCTCATCAGTATGACCTGTATTTAATAATTCAGGTGATCGTTCATCCCCCTCTCAGTACAGGCCAATAAGTCTCCTGTGCGTCGGAATCTGTGTTAAATAGAGAAGTAATCAACCATCTCATCAAAAATAACCTTCTTTGTGACGCACAATATGGTTTCCGTTCTGCTAGATCTACAGCAGATGTGCTTACAGTTATATCTCATAGGATTAGCGAATCTCTCGACGGAGGCAACCTTTCTAGGGCAATTTCTCTTGACATATCAAAGGCCTTTGATAGGGTATGGCATAAAGGTTTACTTCACAAGATCTCCAGCTATGGTATTGTTGGAAATGTCTTCTCAATTATTTAACCATTTCTCTCTGATAGGTTCATAAGAGTAGTAGTTGAGGGGCAAAAATCAGAAGTTCACAGTATAAATGCTGGAGTCCCTCAGGGGTCCATCCTGGGCCCAACTCTTTTCCTGATCTACATAAATGATCTTCCAAATCGCATCCTTACATCATTCGTAGACATTTTTGCTGATGACACTACCATCTATGGTAGCGCATCTAAGACAGTAAACGACCAAGTTCTCTCCGATTCTCTCTCCTCTGATCTTGATCACGTTGTAACATGGGGAAAGGAGTGGCTGTTTACTTTTAATGCATCTAAAACCAAGCTTCTCTCTTTACATCATCAACCCTCTGATCCCCATCTGGCATCAATTAAAATGAATGGCTCTCGTCTTGGGGAGGCCTAAAGTTTTGACAGGCTTTTGGGCTTGACCTTTACTCCTGATCTTAAATGGAATACGTACATAAAATCTGTTGCCAAGGCCGCTGGAAAAATGGTCGGATCCGTCTATCGATCCAGTAGATATCTCACTGCTGATGCAATTCTCTATCTATATAAGAGCCAGATACGTCCAAGGATGGAGTACTGTTGCCACATATGGGCAGGAGCTGCTAGAAAGACTTGTCCTGCCTTGATAGTGTTCAAAATAGACTTCGTGGCCTGGTGGGAGATGTCCTTTTCTCTTCGCTGCAACCTCTGTCTGACAGAAGAGATGTTGCGAGTTTGTCTCTGCTTTATCGTTATATTCATGGAAAGTGTTCAACTGAGCTTCAATCTATGGTCCCCCCTCGCCAAACTTTCACAAGAAACACTAGACTAGCTGAAAACATTATCAATAATTCCCCCCACTCTTTATCTACCCCTAAACCTAAACGTAAATTCCATGAACAAAGCTTCTTTCTTAGAACTGCACGCCTGTGGAATTGTCTTCCGTTTTCCTGCTTTCCAGCTTTCTATAATATGGTTGTCTTCAATTCCAACGTGAACAAATTTCTGATGAGCCATTCCACTTAAGTTAACAAATTTACCGAACTTCCATTACTATCGATTACTATATTGTCCTTTTGACTACTCTACTCTCTTTAACCCTTATCCTTGAGTGGCCTATCGGCCTTGATAAATGGTGACGTTTATAAAAATATATATATATATATATATATATATATATATATATATATATATATATATATAAAATAAAAACAGAGTGAGCATTTGACATTTTTACTCCTAAAAATGTCTTGCACTCAATGGGCGAAACGTTGCCGAGTTTTTAGGTCTTTTTCCATCCGTTTTTATCATATCGTTGGATGTTTTATCTTATTTTAATCACACACACACACACACACACACACACACACACACACATATATATATATATATATATATATATATATAGAGAGAGAGAGAGAGAGAAAGAGAATAGAAGATGTGCTATATACATCATATGTGACGTCATATACAACGTCATAGCCAAAGATGAGTTTAAAAGGCGGGGGAGCAAAATTGAAAGCATAGATGTGTTTCGCTCTTTAGGACCTCACAAGGCTGTTAAGTTTTTTCAAAACAAAACAATTTCTGCAGTAACAATAATACGTTTTAGCTATATTTAAAATGAAACAGCACAATATATAATGTGCTAACTTAGGCTAGGATAAAGCATATTTATTTTCACTGTTTTAACTCTCGATTGTGTATCGTTAATATTTTATATGCTTTTATATAGAGTGATGTAATTGTCGGTTGATTAACTGTGTCTGTGTTGGATGTATACTCGAGAATCAAAACAATAAAAATATTCTCTTCTCATAGTCATAGTGATAATTACAACACACACGGACACACACAACCGACTTTGGATTAACTTTTTATATACGTTTTACCTCTCGTCACTCGGTAAAATTAATAGCATACTTTACTTTTCACTTTTTTACTTTCAATTTTCGCTCCTATTTACTTACATCTAATCACATCGATGAATTCTTCCTGAGGATGATTCACAGTCGAATCGAAAGCGCTTGTGATAATTATGGAACTTTCATGTTTTTGCTTAATAAGCTTTTCTTGAAAATTTTCAATTTTTTTAATTGACATTCTTATTTCTCGATTGAATCTGTGCCAGAAAGTTCTAGTCTGCATCGTCCATTTTTTTTATTTTTGGTTGTTTTCTTTGCAAGTACATTCGACAGAGTTTCATCAGTCGTCTTCAGATTACTTTTCATTACTGTTCGGTTAAAATCTGAATAAGTTTCTATGTTTCAGTTAAAATTATATTTAAATTTCTTGAACTAGTGTAGCGTCTTGTGTATAAATATATATGCATATATATATACATATATATATATGTGTGCGCGCGTCTGTGTGTTTGTGTGTGTCTTTGTGTGTGTATGTGTGCGCGCGCGTAAACGCGTTTAAAGATTATTAGTCGTTTTTTTACCATAAAAAACAATAGTTTGAAAAATATTGTTTTTCAATTTATTCAAAAGACAAATGTTTTTTTTTATGCCATATATTTTCGGAAAGGGACACGCATTGATTTTCTTTATCACCATTTCTGTGCAGAGAAAAAAATCTTTATATGGACAATGCAGATGATTCGAGCGATACAGAGAGATATGATGTTTTTGTGTGAGGAAAGTAAATCAGCAATGTTTCCGCCTGAGATCAGTATTCAAGACGGACGTATAAAACCATCGAGTTTTAATGGTTCGTTTCGTTTACAGACTGTTTTCTGCTCATATGTGAAAGCAGAATGTAAAAATATGAGTACGTTTTCATTTCGTATAAGCAAACTACATAGAATAATTTTCGGACGATCGTAAATATTTCATACCCCATTGCGACGATTCAAACAGGAAATATTTTTTTAACCCTTTGGCTACGATGGCATTTTTACACACATTGTCTATGATGCATAACATCAACTCTAGTGTGTTTGGAAAATAATTTTTATTATCAAAAAACATACAAACATTAATACATGGGTTTCATTCATGGGTTTTATTCATTGATTAATACAGTTAGGACAAAGAAGAATTCCATAGTCTATGAAGACACCATTCTTGCAGTTATTTGTAATAGAAAATATATGTTAAAAAATTAACAGCCAGCATAGTATAAGGGTTAAGCATCGCTATAATGCTCATTCTAGTATTAAGCAAATTACATTACCACTAGTCTCTCCTTCTTGGACAGAGTCCGAAACAAGTCTCCAATCTAATAGCTCCCGCTTCGCCGAATATGTTCCAACTTCTGTCTCATCGCCGTTTTGAAGTATCCGTGAGACATTTTTTACACGTATTTTAATGAAATGTGCTCTGATTAACTCATTGAACTTGTGCCCCCTCGACGTACGTATCCCCGATAAACCCACTTAGCAACATAATCACACCCCTTCACTGCCAGATAAATTACTACTCCAATAGCTTCTTTCTTCAGACAGTTAGACTTTGGAATTCCTTTCCTGCTACCTGATTCCCTATCTGTACTGACATGCAGACGTTCAAATGTAACTTAGATCGACATCTTTTTAATGTTCCTTAGGCATGGTTCCAATTAGTAGCCCCTTACATCCCAGTGGCGATATGCCTTATTTGGGGTGAACGCGAGTAAAAAAAAAAAAAAAGAAAAAGAAAAAAAATACTATTTTAGAAAAAAAATGTACCACTTTACCTCAGACGATCTAAAGAGGAATTCGAAATTCAAGGAATTTTGCTTAATTTTGTTTTTAATAACTATCGATATTATTCAATGCCAAGCTGAAATAATCTATAGGAATTTATGTTTGTATTGCGTCCCCATCTTCAGCCGCGAATGTGTCTTTTACCATAATTAGACTTATTTCGCTAAAAAATAATTATTTCGCTGATAAAAAGATAATTATTTCGATATTAAAAATATACCCAGGATAATGAAATTATTTCTATAAACGAAAAATGAGTTTTTCGCGTATAATGCAATTAAAATAAATTTAAATAAGAAATATGTAATAAAAACTAAAAAGAATCACCATGGTAGATAAACTTTGTTGTATAATCATTGGAATGTTATTTACTAGCATATATGCTCTGGAGCCTGAATGCATTTCCATTGAGCTTATTTGTTACAATTTCCACGATATTATAAAGAGTGTATGCTTAAAATATTTTCTGTAAACTCATGATATATATATATATATATATATATATATATATTAAATATATATAAATATATTAAATATATATGTATAAATATATATATATATATATATATATATATATATATATATCATAAATTAAGTTAATATAAAGTGTAAAGTAACATAGGAACTAAATGCTTTTCTCCGCTTCTGATGAGAAGCATTTAAGCTCGAAATGCCATAGCCTAAAGATGTTTCTCCATTATTCCTCCTTCCGTAATCCTTATTTACTTGATAATATAATCGTCTCAACTTATTCTATTGTTTGCTCCTCCCCTGTTCCGAGTACAGATTTTTTTAAATCTAGATATGTGAAACTTACCCTTTGATTATTTTTAAGCTTAATTTTGTTTCGCGCACGCACCGCAAACACACATACATATATGATAAATGTTTCGGTTCCTGTCTGTTTTCTTGTTTGTCTGTGTATTATATCCTTCTAAGGATTTGGAGAAAGGAACATAAATATTTAGATATTCCTAAACTACAAAAGGTAGCATACACTTAATTAACAAATTAACCGAACTTCGATTACTATATTGTCCTTTTTGACTACTGTACACTCTTTAATATTATGCTTGAGTGGCCTCTCGGCCTTGATAAGTGGTGACGCCTATGTAAAAAAAAATCATTGGATCAGTCAATTTTATATTGATTATAATAGGAACAACATTACACCGGGGCGCTGTGGGTCTGGGTTCGCGTTCGGCATCCATTACGATGTTTTATTTTGAAATTAGAACATATAAAAAATAAACCGAAATAAGCAGAACATATGCAAGTAAATAGGTCTTTTTTGGCTAAGACCATAAGTGCATAGGTCTTCTTATTGATACTAGTGAAAAAGCATGTTTAGTGCGCAGAGATTAAATGCACCAATTTTTTTTTAATGAATGACAATTAACACCACCTTTCTCTTGATTAATCGCATCCTTGGCCACTCTCTACAATTGAATTTCATAAATTTACAAAATACGGACTAAAAAATTATTATGATGTTATCGGTTGGATGTAAAAAAGGACACACGATTGCTCATTCAATTATGGTCATTGCCGGATCTCCCTGCTACTCTGAACCATGAAAGTGCATTTCAATGATATGCATTATTTTCTTAATAAAAACTACCGTTTTCTATCTTGGATGCGATTCTCGTAACGTTCCGATCAATGTAACGCTGGAGTTTATTTAGGTGCGTCCTGTCGAACTTGGAAAGCCTTAACTCGTAACTATATACGGAATTTTCTACAAAGCGTTCGTTGAATCAGCAAAGTAGATTGTTCTCGTTTCGTCAGTCATAAATGAGTATAATATTAAGTATTCCTTAATTATATTGTTGTATTGTTATTAATAAATACTGAACTTTTAACCACTAGAAGACTGAGAATTTATTATTATTTAGCACCTGAAGACAACACAAAAGTCTTATCGACTGTATTCTTTTAAGATTACCACTCATGAGGGTAACAGTAATAGTAATAATTCAAATAATACAATTTCCCAACCCTCACCTCACTTGGGTAAAAATCGTATTGCTCCATCTTTTTAAAAGCAGCTATTATCTCGCCAGGAGATAAGATGTACTACTATGGATGTGAAACCTGGCCATTGCTCTCAGAGAGGATTTTTAGTCACTACTGCCTTCGCCGCGTCCTGCGCATTCGCCTCTCCAACCTGATCCCCAACTCGACCATACGCGCTAGAGGTAACATCCTTGGCCTGAAGAAAACTCTGCTGAAAAGGAGACTCCGGTAGTTAAGTCAATGCTGCGCCGACTAGGGTATGAGTTCGTCCGTCAATTGATGGGAGCTATTGTACCCACTAGTTGAAAGAAGCGACAGTAAAAGCAGATATGCAGATCACGTCCGGTCCTCGCATTTTTGATGTCCGTCGCTGGAACCTTGAATGGCTGAATCATGCCGTCGATTCTGCGGCCGACCAATAGGGGTGGATGGCTTTGACGGAAGATGCGGTTAACATTATCGGGGCCGGCTCGACCCATCCCAGACGAATGCCGCTATAGGTACAGATACAGATACAGGTTCCTTATTTGATCGATTATCATAATTCATTTTTTTTCAGTAGTTCCTTTGAATCAATTTACCAAATTACTTTCAAATTAACTATTTTAAGGCAATATGTCATAGGCATCTCTATAAAGCACAAACCAAGTTTAATGGTACTCATATTATTATAAGAATATAAGATTTTTAAAAGAGTGTCGCATTTATCAAAGCATTTTAATCACATGAAGACAAGAGTTAATTTGTTTGTTGATTGTCGATGAAAATCGCTTTATGAAGATTAAAAATGGAGGGTATCATGTAACACGGATTATATTTAACACTTTATCCGTCGAACCAGAAGTAAATACAAAAAACATTTATCATTCGAAATAGTTTGGTAATAAGACTCAGGATAGGAACAAGAGTATAATGCAAATAAGAAAAAAGTCACCAACTTTAATCTAAAAAAACAAAAAAAATAGTAAACGTGTGAATGTGCGTGTCTGTATGTCTTAGTGCGTGTATGACTTTGTTCCATATGGTCTCGAAAACGGCTGGGTCGATTTTTAAAAATTTTACCTAAAATACTTATGCGCATGGCAGTGTTCTTAGATAGGTTTTGTATTGGAATGTCCTTAATAAGTATCGATAATCGATGATCGATGATCGATGATGGAAATAATCAGATAAAAAAAAAAAAGCGATTTTGACCAAAGTTAACCCCTTATACAGCCTAACATCACACGTGATTTTGAGAAGTTATATTACCACACAAGCCAAAAGACCCGGCATAAGCAGTAAGTTCTTTGATATGACAGAAGCGCTTTCGAAGTAAAGTTTCTATTCCAAGCATAATGTAAGCATGATACTTGACTTTTTATTTTAATCTTAAATCCAATATATTACCACCACACAAGCAGTAAGACCAGACATATAAAATCAAGAATAATTTTGATATTAGAGTGGCGCGTTTAAAATGAATGTTTATGTTTAAAGCACAACTGAGCCATGGTCTTTGACTTTTGCATTTTTGATTTAAATTCAAGCCATTGTATATAAAAATAATTTTATAAATCAGCAGCAGGTTCTCTACAGTACAGTGTATACGACAATATAATGTGAATTAAGTTACTGCGAGAGACATATGAAGATTCCTGGTCATCAACCGTGATAAATCCGTAATTAGAGCAGGAAATCAATGGATTTCATAGCAAAATAGGCGATTTCACTGATGACAATTACGATGGCAATACAAATATGGGAGTGTGAAACATTATCAGTATTCAATCCCGGGCAACGTCGGATCCAACTGTTAGCAACTTTTAAAGTAAACTTGTTATTCACTTTTTGTTTGGTTTTGTTTTCCAGCAACGTAGACATTTAACCTACGCTGAATTAAAGAGCGCATCTGATATGGCGTTTGTGAACGGTCGGATGCGCTGGAGATTCGAATGTGTGGCGGCATCGTCGACAAGTCATTCGTTTTACTCTGCCCGGTTGAACGCGACGCTAATTCTGATGGAATAAATCACGCATGTCTAACATCGACTCTAATTACTATGTTAAGTCCAGCATTCGGACAGAAACTAACGTCACAACTGAACACACGCAAGCATCTTCCCTGCAAAGCATTCATTTATAAACCTTATACATTGATAGATATGGCTGACCCCAAAAAGTTATACGCTATATCCATCCTTTCTAAGAACTAACCATGTGTGATAATATTCCTATGAGCAATCAAGGCGTATAATAATATTTCTCTATTTTCATAGATTACTCGGGGTTAACATAATAATGAGATCGCCAGTTGTCGAAAAAGAGCACATGGAAATACTCGGAAACGACGAATATAATTGTCAGTAATGCTGCTCTCCGCAAATAGGAAGTTCTTGGAAACAAACTTTGTTCATGGAAATGCCGATTTTTCAATGTACATGAGCAAAAATAAATAAATAAATAAATCACCGCCTACTTCTTATGCAGTGTTTTTTTAATATACTTTGACAACACAAAATAAATGCCATAATGGACATAAGTTCTTGGACTGAGTTATGTTTTAAAAATATTAAAATTGTAAATAATGATTAACTTAAACTATCCCTCTCTCTGTCTTTCTTATTCTCTCTAATTTTTCCTCCCTCTTTCTTATTCTTCCTCCCTACTCCTCTCTCTCCCTCTCTCTCTCAAAGTTTTTTCTGTATTTCCCTCGGTCCGTCTACTCTCCACATTTCTTATAATCTTTATTTAGGAAAAAAAAAAAAACAGTGATTCATTTTCACCGTAGCTATCAAATTTTACATATAACTTTCTGTACACACATTGATTATATGGTGGGTCGATAAAATTCTCGCCATAAAAAAACCCACTACAGTTATCCTTTAAAGTTTTCATTGAAAAAAAAATCAATTTAGGCAACTTGATTAGGTAGTAGAAGTGACATTTATTCAATGTATCTGCCTTCAGCCTAAGTCACCGTCTCGATACAGGTGGGAGGATACCTTTTCCACTAGCGTCGGATAAGGCTCGACGAATACTCAGTGGATGGTGGCGATCAGACTGGCTTTGGCGTTGTGGGAGGTCATGTTGCTTATATTTTTAACGCATAACCAAACAGAGTAGTTAAGCAGGTTTGGGTTGTTGAAAGACAGGGACAAGTGAGATAAGCATACAAAGTCGTAGCACTCTTTGTGAAGCCAAGTCTGGATCTCTTGGTACTTGTTGGCCGTCGCCAAGTTCTGCTGCCACACCCAGAGTCTGCCAGCAGCGACATGATAGCAATAAAGGATCACCACAATCTTCAACACATCTCGGTATACTTTGTTGTTTGCTTTCAAGGCGACTTCGGAGATGTGAGGTGGCATGATGTGGTCCTCACTTGTAATCACAGCAAATCCTATAACACTTTCCGAAAAGGGTCATGCATTGAGCTAAACCGTCGGGGTTTTTATTTTTAAGGCGCTGGCAATGGTCCTGTTTCGTAACTTTGATCGGTAAAGAGTATGAGTTGTACAGAAACGCATGTCTTTTCTTGCTTGTATCACTTTCACACATGGTAGAAGTTTCCTGTTGCCCTTGGGATGTGTACACAGCTATCTAACTAGTAGATGATCTGCAACGTATATATATATATATATATATATATATATATATATATATATATATATATATATGTTTATATATATATGAGAATAACAAATACTATATCATTAGTTTAATACATAATAATAAACATAAAATTATCCCTATATAATATTTATACTAGAAATAAAAATAAACCAAAATGTGAGTTCTTCGAAGTCTCGTTTTCATCTTAATGACTTCGCCAAATAATTAATTTCAAAACACTAAATCAAACACACAAACGTATTACTTATATATACCTGGTGTTATGTGACATGAAAAGATCGTTTATTACTACTAATAATACTATAATAATTCATAGGACTACACCTATTAGAACTACTAAAATTAAAGATAACAATGAGGATAGTTTTAGTTATTTAAAAAAAAGCAGGATTGAACATATATGTCACAGGTTAATATTTTTTTTGAAAGAACAAAGAGCAAATGATGATTGTAATTGTGACTACACAGGTCACGAATACATTTAATCATAAACACAAATCATGTCATTCAGAAAGAGTGGCAACCTTGGTTTAAGTGAATGTCCCTAATGATTGAGGTCTAAACAGAGCTGAAAGAGAGAAACAGACTATCAATAGTATGATATGAAAAGAAACTGGAATCTTAGGGAGATTTCAATCATACCAGTTATTATAGACGCCGCAGAGCTTATGAAAAAGAACCTGAAGTCCTGCCTAACTAATAATCCTGGTGAACCAAGTGCAAGAAATCCATACAACCGCACTTGCGGAAACAGCGAGGATACTAAAAAGAGCTCTCGGTTGGTTTCAGTAAAAAGCAGTGCAATGTTGGCAGCTGGTTTGGCTGCCCCTTACCCAGCATTACAATCTTCAAAGGAAGAAAATTAAAAAAAATAAAAAAAAGTTACTGGGGTGTAAATGACTCCATTTTTTTTTTTTTTTTACCGTATGACTTTGTCAATGAACTTAAATAATCCTGAATTTTATTTAAAGACACACAAATGTTTATAGATAGGAATTTTGCAACTAACTGTGTACTCTTCTGCCTTAAAGACAAATCATTTTTTTTTGTTTCAGTTTACTTCAGTCGATATTCTCCAAAAAGGGGCGTCTTGCTGGGGCTAACTCTTGATTCCTATATAAAATACATCGATATTCAAATATTCTGTTACATTCCTCTTTCACTCCTCGAAAATAAAATTTCGGAATATTAATTTCCCTCTCACTTATTGACAGGTTAACAATGCACGCTTTTCTATTAATTTCTTGTTTTTTCTTGGATTCCAGAACAAGAGTACATCTAGTCTGGTGGAGTATCTATCTTAGTGTTATTAATGTAGGCAATATCACTTAAGGAAGGTGCACCAATCTTTGTATATGAGAGTTTAGAGCAGGCATACGCAAAGAATTTCATTTCAGCTACATATACTATATTATGTTTAATATTTAGTCGGAGTTTATTTGTAAGAGAGCTATCTTTATGACAAGTTGTCCTGACAAACCCATAAACAGAGAAATTAGGCAGCTGAGAATCGTGTTGTATAGTCATTCAAGTTAGTTTCTGTTTCTTGAATGTCCTGATAAATGTCTTTATTACGTATATATTAATACCGTGATACCTTTTAAATACGTACGTGGATCGCGGTTTACAAATTATAAATCATTCAATCGGGAGATCCTATTCATGAAAAACGAACATAGAAGGTGATAACAGTCTACAAACTTTAAAGTAGTATATAGACACTCTATTTTAATTTTCGTAATATGCTATCGCCTAAAATTCTTCCTGTAAATAAATAGGGTGTTTCGCTCACCGCAGACACAATGTAAAAGTAAAAAAATAAAATAAAAGAAAAAGAATGATTTCGTTTTTAGGTAGTACATGAAACTAAAATATACTTTCTTGATTTTTTGGCTAAAATGCAAGTGTAGTATCTATTCTTTCTAAAGGTGGAATAATGACATAACTTTCAGTTCGAGCCAGGCGATCTTACAAGGGAAATATGTCACAGACTCCTATAAGGATATTGGAGAAAACCCGTAATAGCCAGGTATATTCTAACACTGCATTAACCAGATTACTTAGATAAATATTTTTACAGTTTTATTAAAAGAGCTAGATGTCCTGGATATGACCTTAAACTATATCCAGTGGTGAGGTCCCAGCTTGCGGGCTTTGGTGATTGTGGAGCTACCCTTTAATTACCATTGCTCCCAGGTCCACTCTGACCCGGAGTGGTAGTACCTGTTAGGGTCCCAACTCTGGGTTAAATAGAAACCAACTTAAGAACAACAAATATATTCTATAAAAAATTTTCTTCAAAATCTTTGGATTTTGCATTAAATAACCCCAAAAGGGTTGATATGCCGTAAAACAAAAACAACCAAAAACCAATAAAAGGGATAGAAGAATATAAGGGGGTCTTCATTCAAGCTTAACGTCCACAGAATGTCCAACAGTTAGATATTACATATATAAGATGCCACTGTGGAATCTCTACAGATCCCGCTAGTATAAAATAATAGATTTATTGTTGCGATGTAGAATATAAATTTTTAAAAATATTGACAAGACGGAAACGGTTTACACATATCAATAGGACTTCTATCACACTTCCGATTGATCGATATCGAAAATGATATCCTTCATTAAGCTATCATTACTTTTTGATAGCTATTAAAAAACCTTATACGCAGAAACCGTTCTTTAACCTTTATGATCTGGTCGAACTTATTCGTTCAGTCGTAAATAAATGAATATAACGGCATAAATAAAGTGGCAATTGATTCAAACACGCCTTGTATGTATTAGTTCAGTATCTGGGTAGATGCTAGATACCTCCAGATTGCAACTGTTCATTGCTTGTATTCAGTATGCCGCCATTTTAAATTAACAATAAATATTTTTTTATCATCTACGTTATAATTCCGGTCATAAATATTTAATATTATAACCTTCGACCCCCCCCTAAAAATCATTACCAACATCTTATATCATAGTTCTACGTGTTTATCACTTATTCCGGTATACGTTTACCGAACAAGTCGACGCCATTTTGTGTATTATGTTTACGTGCATGTCACTCTTATTTCTTGTAAAGAAGCGAAATAGATTATAGTTAAAAATAATTGAATTCACGCAGTACATTTATTCACTGACTAGCAGGGAGACAGGACCTTGTTCCGGATTAAATATGAACAACGAATTTTCACGTTCCCATATTTGTATTGCCATTAAAATCGGTGAAATCGACTAATTTTCAATCAAATCGATGGTTGCTTGCTCCAGGTGGGGGCCGATCATGGTGCACCATTACGAAGCTTCACTTGTATATTTACATTACACTGAAAAGAACCTACTGTTTAGTTTATAAATTTATTTATATATATAATGGCTTGAATTAGGGGTTAAAGTTCCAAAGTCAAGTATCATGGCGCAATTCTGCTTTAAACAGAAACTTCCTTTCGACCCCCCACAGTCACTTAAAAGAACCTACTGTTGATTTTCTTATGTCAGGCCTTTCTGCTTGTGTGATAATAAAACTTCTCAAATGCGTTTGTGATGTTAGATTATGTAAGGTGTTAACTTTGGTCAAAATCGCTTATTACTTCCAACATCGGATTATCGATTATCGATACCTATCGATGACATTCCGATACAAAACATATCTAAGAACACTATCAGGCACATAAGGTGGTTTCGTGTGAAATCTCATAAAAATCGGCCAAACCGTTAGTTGAGCACATTGGGAATAAATTCACACACACACACACACACAAAAGCTAAAGTCCCTTTTATATAATAACAGAAATAAACAGTTCATCGAGCATAAAAGTAAAAAAAAATGGTTACGGAAACATTTAATGTGGTAAATGATTTAATAGACTAATAAAAGAACTATATACATTAATACTAAACAAGGACTATCTAACGTTCATGCGTGCGTCGAATATTTTTTTTTACATTTTCACCCCAAATAAGGCATATTGCCACTTTTTTATAGGAGGCTACTATCAGGGACATTGGCATCAGGGGTACTGTGTAGGAAGTTGGGCAGCAAGATGTCGGTTAGCGTTGCACTTGGACTTCTGCATGTCAGTACAGCTGGGGAAGCAGGGACCCGGCAGGGAATTCCTAAGTTTATCTATCCTGGGGAAGAAACTACTGGAGTAGAAGGCTCTCTTACATCTAGGGATCTCTACTGTAAAGGGGTGGGATTTAGCTGCTTGTCGGATTTGTCGGGTGTATTTACGTCGGGGAGGCACAAATGCTTGCAGTTCGTCAGAGCATTTACCGTTAAAGTACTTGTAGAAAAGGCAGAAGGATGCAACATTTCGTCGATGGGACAGGAGCTGAAGCTTAGATGACAGTTCAAGACCTATCAGATTGGTGACTCTCTTTGAACCTTGTCTAGGAGCGAGAGACTAGTAGTAGATGCATCAGCCCAAATATGACAACAATACTCCATACATGGGCGAATGGTGGCCGTATAGAGGTATAGGATACTTTCAAGTGTTAGTATCTTCTAGCACGGTAGAGAGAACCTACCTTCTTCGCAGCGTTCCTGACGATACTCTCGATGTAATTGTTCCAACTCATGTTTCCTCAGAGCGTTAGGCCGACGAGTTTAAAGGATGTACTTTCAGATAAAGAGGCATTGGCCATTGCTATTGGTGGTAGAGAAGGTTTCTTGTAATTATTGAAGGAAACGAGTTTTGTCTTAGCAGCATTGAATGTAACCATCCATTTATGTTCCCATTCCACTACAGATCGGAGGTCATCCTGTAGTGCTTCTGCCATTTCTTTAGATATGTGTTCATTTGTTTTCCTGTCGTGTCTGTTATAGAATGTGATATCGTCAGCATATATACCCATCTCACAGGCAATTTTGTCAGGGAGGTCATTTATGAATATTAGGAATAACATAGGTCCCAGGATATACCCCTGAGACACTCCCGCATATATATTGTATTGTTTAGATGTACGACCTTCGAGGACAACCTGGATTTTTCTCCTATCTAAGAAGGATTTAATTATGTCATGTATTTTTCCAGTTATATAATATGATCTGATTTTCCTGAGAAGACCTTCATGCCATACCCTGTCAAAAGCCTTAAATATATCTAGAGCTACCGCTCTACCCTCCCCCGCTTTGTCCAGTGACTGGGATATACGTTCTGAGATTACAGTTAAGACGTCTACTGTTGAATGGGCTTGTCTAAATCCATATTGTTGGTCAGTCAGAAGTTTAGCATCTGTAAGGTGATGGACTAGAGCTTGGTTAATTATTGTCTCAAATATTTTGGCGAAAAGTGGAAGGAGGCTAATGGGGCGAAATTTACTGAGTCAGTTCTTTCGCCAGAATTCTTGAAAACTGGAACTACAGAAGCAGTTTTCCAGCAGGCAGGAAAGCAAGATTCATTAAGACATTTGTTGTAAAGTTTGGAGAGAACTGGAGCTACTTCGGCAGAGCACTTTTTAATAGCACAGCCGGGATGAGATCACGTCCACATGCTTTTGCAGTGTCAATATTTCTTATGATAGCATGCATCTGAAAAGGGGTGATTTTCTGATCGTCTAGTGTGGCGTCTGTCCGCAAAGGAAAGTCAGGGAGGGGGTGGTTTGCAGGGTCTAGTGTGGAGTTGGAGGCAAACCGACTGGCAAGCATGCTAGCCTTCTCAGTTGCAGAGCAAACAACCTCATGATTGTTGGATAGTGGGGGGATTGTTGATTGCCCATTATTTACTACACTGTTGTAGATTTTCCAGAAATCGCGGGTCCCTTATTTCTGTGCTTCGATGCATTTTTTTTGGTGGTTTCAGTAAATTCTCTCTTAGCTGTCGCTATTTCTTTCTGACAGTTACTTCTGGCTTCTATATACCTCTGTCTGTTTGAACTGGACTTATGTCGGTTAAATCTGCGGTACGCATGCTGCTTTTGCGCAATGGCAACTGCACAAGTAGAGGAAAACCACTGGTGAGAATGGGTCTTGCTATAAAATTTCCGTGTGGGACATGTGCTTACAATTGCTGAACCATTCAGTGGTTTCATTTGCGCTCTGTTCATCAGGAAGTGAAAAGATATTTTGCCATGGGGCGTCCCTGGTGAGATCCCTGATGGCTTCCCAGTCAGCATTTTTATGATATCTTGTTGTTTTGAGCAGTGGCTCTTCAGTTTTGGCTCTAAAGTTTAGGGCTATTTCAACTATTGCCACTGCATGATCGGCGTTCCCAAGTGTGCTGTCGGCATTAGTTACAGTCATCGGGAACCGTGGTCTGAAACAGATCTAGAAATGATGTTTTGTTTTTGCTTGTCTGGGAAACGGGTTTGTAAACGTAACCATCTGTGATAGAGAATGAGATATAGAAAAGTTATATGTAGTCATACTTTGCATTCTATTTATTCTGAGAGTCTATGCGACTACTATCAGTAGATTCAATTCAAGATAAAGTCTACAAGAAGCTTAAGATAACATGTTTACTTTGAATGGCGGGATAAAGAAATGACTGATATTTTGTCATAACATTTACAAAGGAACGATGCATGAGTTTCAAGCTTTTTAAAAAATATTTATATTTCATTGTTCCGACTTAAAACTAGAAAAAAGACATTTTAGCAAGAGCTATGAACGAGTTTAGCTTGAGATATCAGATGTCATTGTTCCGATTTAAAACTATAAAAAAGACTTATTTAATTTTTTAATTTTATTTTAGCAAAAATAAACGAGTTTAGTTTGATATTCCCGATGCCATTGTTCCGATTAAAACTAGAAAAAGACGTATTTAAAATACATTTTTTATTTTAGCACCAATGAACTAGTTTAGCTTGATATATCAGATGCCATTGTTCTGAATTCAATCTAGAAAAAAGATGTATTGAAACAACTATTTTAGCAACAGCTATGAACGAGTTTAGCTTGATATATCAGATTTCATAGTTCTGACTTAAAACTAGAAAAAAAGAGGTATTTGATTTATTTTTATTTTAGCAACATCTATGAACGAGTTTAGCTTGATATGTCAGATATCATTATTCTGGTTTGAAACTAGAAAAAAAAATTTATTAGAAAAATTTGGTCTCAAAATAATGTATTTTGTATTATAAAATGCTAAAATTATTTATCTATACTATAAGAGAAATATAGAGAAATATCCCGAAATAACAAGTAACGTTTTTGATTTAAAAAAATCTTATAATAGTAGTATTATTTTTTTCATCTCTTTTCACGGGCAACATGAATGCAGAGAAATACACATCGATATTATCATAGCTGCTGAAAGCTGGCTCCTTCTATACTGGTAGAAAACATTTCAGACCTACCAGTATCTTATATTTTTTTTTTTATTTTTTTTTTTTTTTACACAGTGATCACCACTTATCAAGGCCCGGAAGCCACTCAGGGATAAGGGTTATTGCAAGTACATCACGTTAGTGAGGAGATTTGATGAAGTGTTTAATGAGGGGGGCGGTTCATAAGGAATTTGTTAACATTAGACTTAAAGACATCCAAGTTGTAGTCCGGAGGGAAGCAGGCAGACGGAACAGAATTCCAAAGGCGTGCAGTTCTAAGAAAGAAGCTTTGCTCATGAAATCCGCGTTTTGATTTAGGCACAGATATAGAGTGGGGGAAATTTTTCACAGTGGATTCAGCTAGACGGGTGATTTTCGTGAAAGTTTGGCGAGGGGGGACCAGGGATTGGAGTTCAGACGAGCACCTGCCATGAAAATAACGATAAAACAAGGATAGGCTCGCAACGTCTCTTCTGTGGGAGAGGGGTTGCAGGGTAGAGAAAAGGGCATCCCCCACTAAACCACGAAGTCTATTTTGTACTCTGTCAAGGCATGATAGGCTGTTTTTGGCAGCTCCTGCCCAGATATGGCAACAGTATTCCATCCTTGGCCGTACTTGGCTTTTATATAGATAGAGAATTGCATCAGTAGTGAGATATCTTCTGGAGCGGTAGAAGGATCCCACCATCTTTCCTGCGACCTTGGCAACAGACTTGATGTACGTGTTCCATTTCAGATCAGGAGTAAAGGTCAAACCCAGAAGCTTGTCAAAACACGGGGCCTCACCCCGACGAGAGCCATCCATCACAATTGATGCCAGCTGGGGATCAGAGCGTTGATGATGTAAGGATAGGAGTTTGGTTTTAGATGCATTAAAGGTAACTAGCCACATCTTCCCCCACTGAACCACGCGCTCGAGATTAGAGGAGAGAGAATCCGAGAGAACTTCGTCATTTACAGCCTTTGATGTGTTGCCGTAGATGGTCGTGTCATCAGCATAGATGTCAACGAATGATTTAAGTATGTGTTTAGGGAGGTCATTGATGTAGATCAGGAAGAGAGTTGGGCCGAGGATTGACCCCTGAGGGACTCCAGCATTTATATTGCAGGCCTCCGATTTTTGTCCATCTACCACTACTCTTATGAGCCTATCGGAGAGAAATGATTTAATGATTGAGAAAACATTTCCAGTTATACCGTAGCTGGAAATCTTGTTAAGTAGCCCCTTATGCCATACTTTGTCAAAGGCCTTTGATATGTCAAGAGCAATTGCCCTAGAAAGGAAGCCTTTGTCAAGAGATTCACTAATCCTGTGGGATATAACCGTCAGCACATCTGCAGTAGATCTTGCAGAGCGGAAACCATATTGTGTGTCACTTAGAAGGTTGTTTCTGCTGAGGTGGTTGACTATTTCTCTATTTAATATTGATTCCAGTAACTTACTCATAACACAGAGAAGACTTATTGGTCTGTACTGAGAGGGAGATGACTTATCACCTGAATTCTTAAATACAGGGCAAACTGATGAGGTCTTCCAGGGGGTCGGAAAGCACTTCTCCTTAAGGCAGCGCTTAAATAGTTTCGTAAGTATGGGAGCAAGTTCTGGTTGAAGCTTTTTTAACACTATAATTGGGATGCCATCAGGGCCAGTTGCTTTACTGGAATCTAGGTTTTTTATTAGCTTGGCGACTTATATCCCTGCAATCCATCATTTTACCATGCGTATATTATTGTTGGTAAATATGAGCTAGTCTACCAACAACTAGTCCCTCTTCTTAGACGGGGTTCAAACCATTATTCAATCATTGTCTGATCAGCTCAAACACCTGTCGCATCACCATAATATTGGTTATTCTGCAAACATGTAAATAAAATGTGCTCACCAGAACGTGTACTACCCCAGGCCAACCTGAAAGTCAGCTAACTCCCACCCCTCCACTTTTTGTATACCGAGATGCGAGAAGTCGTTCTACTATTCTTGCTTCTTTGCTCAAACTGCTCGCCTAGGAAACTTCTTTTCCATCCCCTGTTCTCCTTATTCTTCAGAAATTTAAATGTGTTGAGGAAAATCTCAATTGTGACGTTTTTATAGATCCGAGTGCAAATTCCAATGAAAAGATGTTATAGTTTGGAGTGAACTTTAATATAAAAAAATAGAAAAATATGAGAGAAACAGAAACTTCAAAAATGTGAAACAGATATAGAATTTTAATGATTTTCATATAACAGATGAAAGTAGAAAAATAGAGTGATAGTAAGAGATAAGAGAAGGAGAGAGAGAGAGAAGACGTTTTAGATGATAAGAAGAAAGTAATCGAAGGAAAGAAACATGCTATTAATTGATCTTTCAAACATAAGTGACGACCTACACTGTCTGGGTCTCGCCGCGATAGATGTGGAAAAATTAATATGATTCGAACATTTTGAGGAAAGTATAGCATTTTGCTTTTTTATACGCAACTAACTGTGCCCAGCCACGCGTTGCTGTGCCTCAATTTTTCAAAGTGGAATACAAACGTAAAAAGGGCAAATGTATGTTTCTTACGTTTATGTTGTCACTACTTGTGCCTACCTTAGGTTTACGTATATCGTAAGAATAATGTTTTAGCCGTTTTTATTTTTGTATGTAAGTATAGTGTATTATCAATAATAATTCGTCTTGAAAAAATATAAAGGAAAATGTTTTAAGAATAAACCAACAAAGTAAGTGGGAGATTGATGACAATTGCATAAAAAGATAGAAAAGAACAGGGAGACTGTTTTTATTTCTTTTAATCAAATAAATGTTTATTTTCGCACACTTATGTTTAGAAAAAAATAATTCTGAAATATTGATATTCAAGTAGCTGTATTTAATGAATTGACATGTCTCAGTAATGGACACACCCAAAAAGTAGCGCCAAACGATATGGTATAAAATAATAAATTAAGGACATAGTTTTCGAAAAAATGAGAAAATTTACCTATTTCCCATGTCTTTACGGAAGCCCTACTCATTTTTTTCGTTAAGCCATCGTCAGTTAAGTAGATAACATTGCTTATTGAGTAATTTCCAAGATCAGTGCTCGAAAAATGTGAAGGTAGCGCAAGTAAATACGGTTGATTATGTAACGCAAGCAAACAGAACGGAGTGACGCTGTCAAGACACGCGAAACGAAACCATCCACTTCCGGTAGCTTTACGTTTTACTTTAGTTTTAATACTTCTTGTGTTATTACGAGACCCCCATAAATGGAAACACTTATTGGATTATCAAATAAGAAGAAATTATTTTAATCAACAAAAATAATTAAGTTTTAACACTCCTTGAAATTCCCCGCAAAAGAACTTCTTGTATTATCAAATAACAAACAAATGTTTATATAAAAATAATTTAGTTTCAACGCGAACATAATAATGTAATAAATTATTTTATCTAATAATGTAATATTTCATAATAGTACAAAAAGTGTTATTTGTTTTTGTGTCGTGATGACAAAAGAAATGTAAAAATTATAGTAATGTTTCTGAAGGAAAAGTAAGTAGTCGTCATTGTGTGTGCACATAAAAAAAACCCCGAAGAAATTCCGTATTCATTGGCCAACATGTACAATGCTACTCGAGCATATATGGTTTTGGCACCCTTGCATAAGTATAAATACAATTATTACCAAATCACAAGGTTTAGCTGTAAATACGCACGCACGCGCAAAAGTATACACGTACAAAAATACGAAATGTACAAGAATTGGATAGATTCAAAAGAAAGTAACTGGTTAAAAATAGAAACATAAGAATGGCAGATGTATATATATATATATATATATATATATATATATATATATATATGCAGATATATGTATGTAGATATATGTATGTAGATATATGTATGCAAATATATGTATGCATATATATAAGTACGTATATATATGTACATATATATGTATATGTGTATATATAATGTTATATATGTAGATATATGTAGAAATACGAAAATAGATGTATGTATCTATAGATGCATGTATATATATATAAGTATGCATATATATGTACATATATATGTATGTATAAGTATATAAGTAGAAATGCGAAAACAATATATATATATATATATATATATATATATATATATATACACGAATGCTTAGCGGAACACCCTCAGCCACGAATGTAGAGATGATAGATGTATGGCGAGAATACACACGAAGGCAACGTAAGTTGTACCCGTTCTGACCATGTATAAACAATTCTAGTTAAATTAAACGTATTTTTTAACTGAATAACTCCGCTTAAATCTAAAACCCCTTCTAGAATAGATATGTTCAATTAACATTCCCCTGCTTATTGAACCTGTACACACTAGTATGTTTAAGATTAAGGACAGACATCATACACGGGCATGGATACAATATTTCCTAGTCTTCCATTATCTCTATTCTTATGTTACCCCCTTCATATTTTCCCCTTTCCTTCCTATATCTTAACACAGTCCCTAGTCCGCATCACTATTGGGTATAATTTACATACAGCCAAATATTATTGTTCACAATAATCTCTCTCTATATATCTATATATGTGCATATATATATATGTATATATGCATATATATGTATATATATGTATCTATATATGTATATATATGTTTATTTATATATAGACACATACATACACACACACACATATATATATATATATATATATATATATATATATATATATATATATATATATATATATATATAAGGCCGTTCCATAATTAACTCCTAACATTTTACTAAAAAATTTGACGATCTACGAACACGGGAGTTCTTCCATTAAAACAAGCTGCTGTTTTCTTTGTGTTCCAGAATTTAATTTTATTCATATTTATCACCACTCTTATTGAACATTTGCTATGATGATCGATGGCAATACCTGAGATGAAGGGCGCTTAGTCATACAGATTTCGTTCCAAAAGTGAAGCCACATGAGTTTCTTTCTCAAAGTCTCACAGCATCAATATCTACAACATAGATATGGAAAAGTCAGTTCGTCAATGCATGAGTTCAATCACTATATCCACGCAATGTGCAACTACTTTTGATTACTTCGGTAGAATATAAAGATAAGGCCTTAATTTTGGAACGCCGTTTATATATCTACTAGCGGGGGATGCCTGGCGTTGCCCGGGTGTTTGGAGGTGTGTGTGCTCGGGCGGGGTGTTAATCAAAACATAAGAATAAGCAAAGTAAATATTTTAAAACTTTAACAAATCGAAAAAAAAACGCAAAAAAAAACTAACGTAAGGCAAAGGAACAATGTTAAATGTAAAAATGGGCAAAACAAAAAAGGAAAACGCGAAAAAGAAAACAGAAAAACGGACGTAAAAAATCTGAAAAATAAAAAAAAAACACGTGAAAAATGGCTTAAATAACCCCGTGCGTACCCGGCGTTGCCCGGGCTTTTTTGTGTGTGTTTGGCGGGCGGGGGTGGGGGTGGGTGTTAATTAAAACCTCAGAAAAAGTTAAGTATCTCATAGGATTAGCGAATCTCTCGACGGAGGCAGCCTTTCTAGGCCTATTGCTCTTGACATATTGAAGGTCTTTGATAGTGTATGACATAAAGGTTTACTTCTCAAGATCTCTAGCTGTGGTATAGCTAGAAAATATCTTCTCAATTATTAAATAATTTCTTTCTGATAGGTTCATAAGAGTAGTAGTTGAGAGGCAAAAATCAGAAGCTCACAGTATTAATGCTGGAGTCCCTCAGGGGTCCATCCTGGGCCCAACTCTATTCCTGATCTACATTAATGATCTTCCAAATCATATCCTTACATCATTTGTAGACATTTATGCTGATGACACTACCATTTAAGACAGTAAACGACCAAGTTCACTCCGATTCTCTCTGCTCTGATCTTGAGCACGTGGTACAATGGGGAAAGGAGTGGTTGGTTACTTTTAATGCATCTAAAACCAAGCTTCTCTCTTTACATCATCAACACTCTGATCCACATCTGGCATCAATTGAAATGAATGGCTCTCGTCTTCAGGAGGCATCAAGTTTAGACAAGCTTCTGGGCTTGATCGTTACTCCTGATCTTAATCAAATCTGTTGCCAAGGCAGCTGGAAGAGTTTGTAAATTTTTGGTGTGTATGTCGAAAGTTTTTAGCGGAGACACAAACACACATACAAACATACATACATACATACATGCACACATTTTCGCTTATATATATATATATATATATATATATATATATATATATATATATATATATATATATATATATAATGTTAAAAATCCACGTATGCTTCTAGAATAGTGATGTAGTTGTGAGGAGTTTTTTGGAAGCATGGAAAACGATGTTTCTTTTTGTATTTAATATTTTTATTGTTATTTTTTATATTTCAAGCGGACCTCCTTTCGATACTTTTTTGTGACCAATAAAATTTTGTTAAATACAAAAAAGTAACATCGTTTTCGATGCTTCAAAAAACCTCATAACCTTTAAATCCAGAGATATATAATATTATACTTACAAAATCTAATGTTTCATGCTTTCACAAACATCCATCCAGGAAGGAATCATTGTTAGTGGTCGGAACATACGAAGCCATCTACAAAGCCACTTTTGACTCGATTTGCTAGGACATTACATCCAGGCCAGCATTAACTAATATCTCTATTAAGAAAAAATAACAATTATAAATGGCAAATACAGACATAATGTTTTCTTAGAGTTAATAGTGTTTAAATGACCGAAATTTGTTAACTCGCACAGGAACATTCGATCATCTTTTTTTCCAGACAGTGCTGAACTTTAAGAAGGAACTTCTTAAAGGGATTAATTATTATAAATATTTTTTTATTCTGAAAGCAACTAGTGTTTCTTGTTTTTGTAGCCATTGGTGCAGTATGTTACACACACTTACACGTAGCAGACATGATTGTAAATTCTTAATGATTACTGAAATTATTTAAATTAGAATCATATATATATATATATATAAATACATAAACGTATACAAATATCTCGCTTATCTATAAAAGTGAAAATGTATGTATGTATGTATGTATGTATATATGCATGTATGTGGGTTCGCTTTTTCTGTGTGTCTGCAAAAGGCTTTTTGCAGAGAAGCGGTCGCTCGCTTCACAACTTTTTAAAACTTTTTATATCACATATAAATTGTAATATCTCACAGTTAACAACGAAGCTCTCCTGTCTATTTAATTTACTCGATTTCGGGAAGAAAAATAATCAACATTTGTCGCTCGCCGCATGTGAGTTAGGCTTTTTCCTATAACATCTTGGGGGGGGCGTTCAGCAGTAAATGAAATCCCGCAGTCGAAGTTGACCTCATTAACTCATTAAAACGGAAACCTGCGAATTCCAAGTAATTAAATAAATTCAAACGTGTTTCCGTTTGCATGTCGTGGTGGGGCAATGGTTAACGTCGCACTTTTTTCTTACACTTTAATTTACAACTTTGCCTCAAGGGTTCGGGTTCGATCCTCATACTTACTTTTTTTTAATCCCCCCCCACCCTCGGAGTTTCCGCACACACCTCCAAACACCCGGGCAACGCCGGGTACCCCTCGCTAGTATATATATATATTTATATATATACATATATATATATATATATATGCATGTATCTATATATGTATGTGTGTGTATACATGAACTTTATATATATATATATATATATATATATATATACAGATACCTTGCTTATATATACAGAAAGAAATATGTGTGCATTGGCTTGTTCCTTTTTATCTCTCTTAAACTTTCGACAGCCACGTTGGGTCGTGACAAAGTGGTATCGCTTTAAAACTCAGTCTCTCAGACGAAAAATATCGAAGAACTGGCCAAAAATATTGATTCTTTCATCGTCAATCGGGCTGTTTTTTACAAGGTCGACTGGCTTTCTTCGTCGATATTTTTGCAAGTCAGTAAAGTCACGTATCTGTATATGTTTATGTATATTTAGGTATAGGCTTAACATTAAAATTAATCAATTATCATTATGACATTTCGATCATACCTTATATGGATGAGAGTGAATAGTATAGGCTAAAGATTTAGATTTTTGATTTATTTTGTGTATTGCAAAAACCGAAGTGGAAACACAAATATCTCCAATCTTTTTTTAATTTATACAATTAATACATGAAATCGATTAATATTGTTTCCTACATTATTTGTGCCTTTGGAATATGTTAGAGTTTGTCACGTACTAATATGAAACTAAACCTATATAGTTCGTGTCTCTGAATATTAATGTTTAAAAATTAAAATTTTAAATATCAAATAGCTCTATAAAGGAATATAAAGTAAGCAAATAAAGTGCATATGATATCATCAGCTGGTTTTTTAAAAAATAAATTATAAGCTCGCTGGATTTTGTATCCTGAACGTTTTAAGGTGTTTTATATATTACCATATTTTGTTTAAATCGAATTAAATTAACTTAGCGAGATGCTTCCTCTCTGTCTGACATTTTTGTTTAACAATCTGAAGTATATGATCATCCAAGCGCATTATTTTTCAAAGAAAAGCACGTGTTCGAGAGACGAGGTGACATCACAGCCGGTGAATAAGAAATAAACTGTTTAAAAGATTCAGAAATATGCGTTGTTTGAAATACCGGGTATAAAGGCTTTTCTTAAAAAGAAAAAAACTACATCGAGGTTTTTTCCCCCGTTTTTCTGTGTTCTTTTGCGACAGAGTATACAACGTGTTGGATCTGTTAAAAGATTAAAACCCATAAAAAAGGTGTACAGCGTTACGATGCTGAGAGTCTGACATTCGCGAAAGGTCATCTGTCTAGTACTAACCGCTTGAACGTTGCTTAGCACCAGCTCACAAAAACAAATCTCTCAACGTGATTATACCGTTTATATTAAAGAATTACAGACGTTTATTTTATTATGAACGTGCATAGTTATTTATGTAGAAAGAATTCGTTTGTTGAAGATAATCACTACAATTCTGATTTCCCTGTTAGTATAGATTTAACGGTTCTTTTTAGATTAGGAATAAATAATTTCTCTGTTCCTTCCACGAGGCCGAGTGCTTATATAAGCACGGATAACGTAATGCCCATGTCTCCATCGTGATGAGAAAATCCGCGCCCCCGTTCTTGGAGTACATTTAAAGCCGCAGGGAAAATACAAACGCAGCACAGTATTCGATAAGTAATTAATTGTGAGCAGTCTGAAGTTTTAGCACGGAATAACCCGATAGTTATATTATATTCTTCAGCATATTGCTATATCTATGCATGCATATATGTATTGCTATATCTATGTATGCATATATATATATATATATATATATATATATATATATATATATATATATATATATATATATATATATATATATATATATATAACTACTTAATTTACTCACATACAATTAATATAGGAAAGTATAAATTTATGCGTAAACTTTAAGTATTTACTTCCAAAGTGCTCAATACGTAGGTAGAGCTAGTCAGTAAGTTATAAAATATATATTTTCATCCACTCTAGGACTCTTCAGGCAAGCCTGAAGAGTCCTAGAGTGGATGAAACGCGGAATATTCAGTGTAGCTTAATCGCCATATATATTTTATAACTTACTATATATATATACACACACACGTGTGTGTGTGTGTGTGTGTGTGTGTGTGTGTATGAAAAAAAAAATTTTTTTAAGCCCCCCTCTTTGGGTTGAGCAGTGTCGTAAATAATCACACCCGCTACTTAACTGGCTGAAAAATGCGACGCTCATTGTTAGTTTATAAACTAGCGGTTAGAGCACTTTAAAGACGTGGACAAATGTTTGTTTAAATAGACATTTGGCGAGATAATTTACGTCGCCCCTTTCGTGGGTCGATCAGCAGAACTGCTGACTGTCAACGCGATGGTTCTAGGTTCAATCCTCGGCTTGGAAGAGGTGCTAGTCTAGCGGCACTGATGAGGTGTGATACAACAAAACAGGACTGTATGTCGATGACTATATATATATACTAGCAGGCAGCCCGGCGTTTCTTGGTTGTAAAATACGCATAAATACCAACTTTTAATTCATGTGGAATACTTATTTATTTTAAACAGAAATACCCGTGGTAGTAAAAGTAACGTTAAATTATTAAAAATAAAAAAATGAAGTAAAAAAAAAAAAAAAAAAAAAAACGGTTATAAACCAGTGAGTCTTATTTTTTCTAAAGACTCCACTTCTTATAAGTAAAAAAAAATCCCCAAGCTGAGATTGAAAACAAAAGCTAAGGATAGTAGGAAAAGTACAAAAACCATGAGGCTTGCTTGACAGTATCTTTAAGGAAGGTTTCTCTCTTAACATAAATATTCTGCCATGTGAACGATTCACGCAGATTACAAACAGCTAAAACTCCGATGACTCCCACGTATCAATTTTTCGATTTTGACACTTAGCAGCGCTTTTTGCGGATGAGAAGCGATTCAAACTTTTACATATGTCTGAATAAAAGTATAATTATTTTTAAGTCTGTAGAAAAAAAATTGTTCAGTATATAGGTTGAGAAGTGTCCAGACACACACACACACACACACACACACACACACAGACACACACATATTCTCATTTTTATAGATAAAAGCAGATGTATCAGGCGTGTACTGGTATTAAACGTAACGTTTAATTTCTTAAAACCTAAAATAAAAATAGAAACTGAAACATGTACATACGAATAATATGCTTTTCTAAACAGTTCATTATCCTAAGTTAAGGAATACTCGAGCTGAGATCGAAACCAAAACCTAAAGTCAACCAGTCAAGTACAATAACAATTAGGCTAGCTTGACACGGCTTTAAAAAGTATTTTCAAACCTATTTATTCTAAATTTAAGGTTAACGACTCGCCCATGCGAAGTCGTAAAACAGTTGCTAGCCATATTTAAGTCCGATTAGCCCAAGAATGAATCTTTTCATTTCAACCCCTTAGCAACCCTCTTTTCAAGTGAAAACAGATTAAAATTTTAAACATATCTGAATACTTTATATACCAAGTTTGATGTCTGTAGTTATAACTCACGTTGTGTATATAGCTTAAGAAATGTTCTTACACACAATTTTCAGTAACGATATTTTAGAATATAATACATGAATATACATATATGTACACATATGGGTGTATATGTGTGTGTGCATGTGTACATATCTATGCCTGTGTGGGCATCTGTGGACGCATTTTGCAGATTTCATTTACTGCGGGACTAGCTAAATAGAATAGTAAAAATAATAATAGAAATCGTAAAAATATATAATAAATAGGTAATATTGGCTATATAAAAAGAATAATTAAAAAAGTTAAAAAAGAGAAATTAAACGTTCAATAAATACCACATGGTAATTCACTTTCAACTTTGAATATATTAATAAATAAATTTATTCCATTTACTGCTAAGATATTTTCTGCGTCACTTGCGATCTCCAAAACGATCCCTTGAAACAGCCACCATTTGGAAAAGATGATTTTGCTATAACGGAACACAGTCACACGCAGTACATTATTTTGTATAAGTTTGACTTTTCAAGTAAGCTTTATTATTTACAAAAATGATTATATATATATATATATATATATATATATATATATATATATATATATATATATATATATATATATATATATTAAATTAATAAAACAACATTCTCATTAATTCAGAATCTTGTCCGGTTTCAAGTCCAGATTTAGCAACTCTCGCCGTAATTTTAGAATAGATATACAAAAAAAGAGGGCCATAAAAATATTTCCCAAACACCAGTTGCGGATTCATTAATAACACACTGCTTGATACAGTAAATAACAAAATGAAAATGTGTTAAGATGTGCATTAACCCTGTATTTTTTAAACTTATCTGATGATGTTTACCACGAATGAGATAAATGTAAAATTGACTGGTTGATATCGAAAGGATTGTAATATTTGAAAAAAAATACAAATATGATATTGTAGGTTTAGTTTTTGCTTGTATTTTTTTTTATTATGGACGATAATGTTAAATAGCATGTAGTGTTTTTGAGTAATGATCTCTTGTTTTTGTATTTTGTGTTTTGTAATTTTTCTATTTTTAGAATGGCAATGCTTATGTCTCGGTCAAATTTGTGTATGAATGTTCCGTAATAATTTTCGTCGATATGTTTCTTTTTGCAATTACTTCCGACGGATTTTCCTCGGTCGCCTTCAGGCAGTTTTTCATTATTTTTCGTTTAAAATCTAGATTATATATATATATATATATATATATATATATATATATACATATATATATATACATATAAGTAAGGTAACCGTAATTTGAACTGAATATATATATATATATATATGTATATATATATATATATATATATTCAGTTCAAATTACGGTTACCTTACTTAAAATAGTGAAGCGTCTCCTATGTAAAAAAAATACGTTTGAACGTGCTAAAAACGTGGCTAAGATAAATGTAGTATGGATGTTAGATTTAAAAAAAATCATTACTTTATAAATTTTAATTACAATATATATATATAAAGAGAGAGAAATACATATGTAACTATATGTGCACATACACACACACACACACACACACATACACACACACACACACATATATATATATATATATATATATATATATATATATATATATATATATATATATATATATTGGATGGTTACGTACCCAGGAACATTTACATGTTATTATTGTTTTCAAAATGTACATTGTTAATTTTTGGATTTTTGGCTCCTACATAGAGTGATTCCAGTACTTTTTGTCTTTATGCTTTGGGTCAGTATTGATGATTTTCGTATTTCCAACTAAGATTTTTTTAAATTGGAAATGTGGGCAGTCATGTTGGTTTAGGCTATAGAAAATTGAGCTAATATCTGAAAACGTGCAGGGTTAATAGTTTGGACAATGCGTTGGTTGTGTGTCCAATGTAATTATTCGTGTTTCTATTATAGGAGAATCAATCCCTCAAGAGAAATTATAATCAGTAAACTACATTGGTTTCGTCGACTGATTTTGTTGTGCGTTGAAGTGTTATTTTTAATTATAAGGTTAGCAGTTATTAATTTCTTGTAATCGATGATAAATCTGATCATATTATTATTATGATTATTATTATTATTATTATTATTATTATTATTACTATTATTATTATTATTATTATTACTATTATTATTATTATTATCATTATTATTATTATTATCATCATCATCATCATCATCATCATCATCATCATCTGGAGATATCGATGTATTATATTCCTTAGTACTTTTTCATCTGATTAAATGTTGCTGTGCAGCTGATTGCGATAGAATATATTGAGGGGGTTGGGATTGTATATTTGGTTATTATTAATTTGGTCTAGGTTTTTGTTAGTTGAATTTGATTATCGACTAAGAAATTGGGGAATTGGTTATTAAGATCTGTTTGATATTTCTTAATTCTCTACAGAAATTTTATTTATTTGAGGAGATCAATTAAGCTCGGTCAATTAGATTCTTTATAATTGCGGTTTTGTATCGGTATAGACATACACTTTTGAAGTTTAAGATACCAGAATTAGTTACAAGACTATTTATACGAAATAATGGATGCCTCTTCGCTGGCGTCTATGAGAAAGGCAAGAAATGGAATGCTATTGTTTGTATTTTATTCATAAGTGACAGCAAGTACGGCTTTTGTTTGAAAATGATCCTTTAGTTTCTCTATTTCGTTATTATTGTCAGCAAAAATAAAAATATCGTCGACGTAACGAAAACGACACTGTTTTAATAGTAACATATAACTAGGTCTGTGACAACAGAATATTCTTTTCATTATTTTGACTCTCAAGTATATATCCGACATAGTAAGACACGGTCAAGCAATCGAGAACCACATAAGTCTACATAAAAATATATTAGCTATTAACAGATATATACTCAAGAGTCGATACACTGAAAATAATATGCTGTTGTGAAAGCCTACATATAACATATATAAATTAACAAAAACAATCAATGATCTCATAACACCTTTAGCTACAAAGCACATGCAGCGAAAAATGTACGGGAGAACTTGTACAAATTCTTAAAACAACATTAATATTTTTGAATTGGAAGCTTTTAATATTAATGTGTGAGCGAGAAAAGAAGTAATCTATATATCTATAAAAGTGATAATGTGTGTGTGTGTGTCTGTGTGTGTGTCTGTGTGTGTGATAGGACAATACTCAACTTATATATACTACGCATTTTCATCTACAGACTTGATATTTCGTATGTAAGGTACTCAAACATGTGAAAAAAAAAAATTGAATCGGTTTTCATCCAGAAAAAAAGGGGCTTGTAAAAGATAAAAATTGAAAACTTGGTACTTGAGAGTCATCGGATTTTTATGTATTGATCCACTGTTTAGCAAATGCGCATGCGTTAATTGTTCACGTGATATTTTCCTTTAGTTCAGAATAATTAAGTTATGAAACGCTTTTTAAAGATTATATAAAACTGGCCTAATGGTTATCGTACTTGCCTCACTGTCTTTAAGTTTTTGGTTTCGATCTCAGGTCGAGTATTTTATTTTATTTTCAAGAAGGAAACTGTTTAAAAAATAAATAATTCGCGCATCTATGAATTGAAATATAATATAAATGCATATTTTATGATCAGGCGCTTTACTGGTAGATACTTTATTTATTTCTTATTCCATGTTCATTACGAACAAGGCACAGTTACCACTTTTATGTAAGGTTAGGAGCAAAATTCAGGGACATAAGTTGACAGGGATACTATGTAAGGAGTTGAGCAGGAAAATGTCTGTTCACATTACACTTGAACTTCTGCATATCAGTACAGTTTGGGAAAACAGAATCTCGGAAGGGAGTTTCAGCCAATACTCATTAATTAAAACAATTAAAATTTTAAAGTTAATGAAATCATCATCATCATCCCATAAATAAACGGGGGGGTATTTAGCAAAACGAGAGTTAAACGTGAACACGTGACGCATATATATTTTCCACTTCCGGTTATAAAAGTAGATGAGTATTGGCTGAAGAGTGCTTGATATGGATATCTAAAACGGTCCTAAATATCGGGCTTGAAACCGACGGTATCAATGACTTATCTCATCTAACAACTTTCTGTACACAAAATACAATATATATATATATACGTATATATATATATATATATATATATATATATATATATATATATAGTATTAGTTTAGTTTTTAAGGAGTCATCAGTTGTTTACCATGAAACACTGTTTCGGGGATTTATATATACGTACATGTATATATCTATCTCTGTCTCTTTCTCTCTATATATGTATATATATATATATATATATATATACGTATATATATATATATATATATATATATGCATATATATATAGAGAGAGAGACAGAGATAGATATATACACGTACGTATATATAAATCCCCGAAACAGTGTTTCATGGTAAACAACTGATGACTCCTTAAAAACTAAACTAATACTGGTACTATAGTGAATTCGAGAGAGCAAGTTGATGCAGTGATTGCAGGTGATTGAATTACTTACTAAATAATTTTCTAACGAATGATAAAAAATAAACATTTTTTGTATAGTTTTAAAAACTTCCAAGACCATATATATATATATATATATATATATATATATATATATATATATATATATATATATATATATATATATATATATATATAGTAATTTATAAAATATATATGGCGATTAAGCTACACTTAATATTCGGCGTTTCATCCATTATAGGATTCGTTAGGCTTATGGGCGAATTCTGTGGTTGTTTCTTGTTTTTATATATTTTGAGGATTTTAGTTAGCAAATCAGTTTTCTAGTATCCACCGCGCCCCTTCCTATCAGCCAATGGTCATGCATTTTATCGAACAAAGGATCTGTTTTAGAACTAGGTTAGTGGTTTAAGGCAGACGATTTTCCTCATTTCTGCTCTTTTTTATTTTTTTTATTTTTTATATATAAATATACATACGTGTACACACATACATGCACACACACACATATATATACATATATATATATATATATATATATATATATATATATATATAAATGTAAATTGTGTAAATCGTTAGATTATTTATTTCCTTAATTCTGGTTTAGATTTTACATATATTTTTTCCAATAAAATTTAAGACTCACAGAAGCTATGTCGTTAAAGTGGTACTATGGATTCAATAATATAGAGATTTTACATGGAATTCACGTACCCTAATAAATACAATGAACAGTCGCTGTATAACAATTGTCAAGACAATTCATTTTTGAACTATAACCTCAAACCTGTTTATGTTTCAGAAAAGAAGCTGTTCATTTTAACCGAAAACTTTGTAAAAGGAAAGTTTCGATTTTGTCTGAGAATTTTTGTCAATCCAGCTCCGTAAATCAATGTCGGAATATCACTGGGGCATGGAATCACTCTAAGAGATGACGCTTGTCATTGTCAGCGCCGGAAATAAAATAAAATTAGAAATGTATTGCACGGCTAAGAATAATGCATCCCATCGCATTTGCAACATGAAAATTATGACATCGGTGAAAACAGAAATTTATATTAGGTGTTATAATAATTTTAATATATCAGGAATTCTTCTGCCGTTTATTTAAGAATGGATTTCTTAACACCGTCAAATATAAGCATTTTATAAAGGATTTCATATAAGATACCTTATAACTAGGGCTTGGACAACAGCATATTCTTTTTATTGTTGTTATTCTGAATTGTGTATCCGTTGATATCTTTTATGCTTTTATATAGACTGGTGTGGTTCTCGGTTGATTAACTGTGTTTAACTGGGTCGGATATATACTCGAGAGTCAAAACAATAAAAAGTATATTCTAATGTCATAGCCCTAATTATAACACAACGACGCAGGCATAGAAAACGAATAAGGTTACAGTACGCTACAAAAAACATAAACACAAATACATAGCCGCTATATTATTTGTGTTGCGCAGGGGTCTTTCCAGTGATTAATACTTGTCTACGAGGGGTGTAAAAAGTAATGCCTCCTAGTTTTTTTTTCTATTTCGTCCGAATGGGTCAGAGGAGATTGCAAATTGAATTGTTTATGATTATTAAAAATGCATTTGTGAACTGAAAGTTTGGTTCTCTCTGTTGCAGATACTGACAGTGTGGGATCCTAAGAAATAACCTCTCTCACAGACATACGTCTTAAGCAGAGACGCGTAATTGAGTTTCTGGCAAAAGGGCATTGGGAATTGTGATGCATACGTAGAAAACTGCATTCTAGGTCCCTCATTTTAATAGTATTACTTTTGGTTTTGTTTATTTATTTATTTTCTTACATAGTAGTCACCACTTATCAAGCCCGAAGGCCACTCGGGATAAGGGTTATTGCGTGTACAATAATCAATGGGATAATATCGTGGAAATCGTTAGTATTGGAGATTTGATAAAGTGTCTTACTTAAGGGGGCGTTTCATCAGGAATTTTTTTATGTTGGACTTGAAGACATCCAAGTTGCAGTCTTGTGTGGAACAGGCGAACGGAAGAGAGTTCCACAGGCGTGCACTTCTAAGAAAGAATCTTTGTTCATGGAATCTACGTTTAGATTCAGGCACAGATAAAGAATGGGAAAATTATTGACAGTGGTTTCAGCTAGACGGGTGCTTTTTTTTTGAAAGATTGACGAGGGGGGCAGAGATTGGAGCTCAGTGGAGCACTTCCCATGGAAATAACGATAAAACAAAGACAGGCTCGCAACGTCTCTTTTGTGGGAGAGATGTTGCAGAGAAGACAAAACGGCATCCCCCACTAAGCTAGGAAGTCTATTTTATACTCTGTCAAGCAAGATAGGCTGTTTTTAGCAGCTCCTGTCCAGATGTGGCAGCAGTTCTCCATCGTTGAACGTACTTAGCATTTATACAGATAGAGAATTGCATCAGCAGTGAGATATCCACTGGAGCGGTAGAAGGATCCCCCCATTTTTCCAGCTACCTTAGCAACAGAAGATTTGATGTACGTGTTCCATTTTAGATCGGGAGTAAAGGTCAATCCTAGAAGCTTGTCAAAACATGGAGCCTCCACAAGATGAGAAACATCCATTTCAATTGATGCCAGATTGGAATCAGAGCGTTGATGATGTAAAGATAGGAGCTTGGTTTAAGATGCCTTAAACGTAACCAGCCATATCTTTCCCCACTGTACCACGCGCTCGATATCAGAAGAAAGAGAATCAAAGAGAACTTTGTCATTTACGGCCTTTGTTGTGTTACCATAGATGGTCGTTTCATCTGCATAGACGCCAATTAATGATTTAAAATATGAAATTTTACTTTTGGAATGATCCTAATCTGACAAAAAGCGCTCCGGACGCCCATGCACAGCCGTCATTCATCGCTAATAAAAGCGCATTGAGAATGGTAATGAGTATGTACCAAAATAAATTCTGGGGCAGAAAACGCTACCCGGTTTAATGGTACCATAACCGTCTTTGTAGTTCGTAATTTTTTATTGAGTTAAAAAAAAGTAGCAGACTTTACTTTTGCAACGACTCTCGTATATAATTTCGCTCTATATCACTGCTCTTCATAAAACTACAGTTTCTTTTTTAACGTATTTACAAACGCCTTTACTAGAGTGGAGCAGGTTATCTCAATATTCCGTAGAATCTTTCACTTGGTGATATAAGCACCAAGTGAAAGATTGTTTCAGCAATCTGTCCCACTATTAGGAACTATAAAACATAAAAAAATTGATAAACACTCAAAACATAATATTCTGAAAACAGGCATCTGTTAATATCACGCAGCACTGCACTTTGGTATTTTTCATTGGTACTTTAAAAAATTTCATTTCGTTTGTCTTCCATTAACAATACACAACCCTGATATTATTAGCTTGTAGTGATATATATATATATATATATATATATATATATATATATATATATATATATATGTCCCCTGAAAGACGCCCGGTAGACTTGCAATAGTTGATTATAAAATCGACTATTATTATTATTATTATTATTATTATTATTATTATTATTATTATTATTGGCTCTTAAGAAGCTTTCACACAGATCATCAAATATCTCTCCTTGAAACTTGTTTGTCGTAGTCCCTGGAAGCTAAATGACAACAAGTCTCCCCAGATTTTCATTATTATCCACTTCTTTCGATAGTATTTGCACATAAATTATTCCAACAGCTGCTTGTCATTTATTTCTCTTTGTCAGCGGCTATCGGCCTTCATTGGTATTTCATGTCAATAAGCCTCACTAAAGTCCTACATGTCCGTGGATAATTATATTTAAAAAAAAAAAAAAACAATATGTATCCCGCTCCCCATGTTGGGTACCAAGTTGGTTTTAGGGACAATTATTCCCAACTCGCATTTAGGTAAAAATGCACTTTCGTAAATATTTGAATTCATTCAAAACGTATCGCAGAAACAAAAATGAATAACATCTAAATAAATCGCGATATATCCTAACAGTAAAGCGAGATGGACGCGCGGAGAAGTGGTTTAGGTTCATTACCACTGGATCCCGATTATGAATCTTGCTAGATTATACCATTCTGATGAGTCGTAGGCGACGAAACACGTGTAAGTGGATACTTATATCAAAAACATCAATATATATATAGTAGATTTTCTCAACTTTTCTATTCTTGTTCAAGTCGTATCGTAGCTTTTTCTGAGGTTTTGACGCTTGAAATAAAAATTCAGATATCACTCATGTGACGACTTGTTGGACAATGATGAATTACCTCTTGAAAGATTGATAACATTTAATAAGATTTTGAAAGCGAACGCAAAGTATTTGTTTTTTTAATAAATTATTTGAATACAGAAACATGGTTGCCGAATCATATATATATATATATATATATATATATATATATATATATATATATATATATATATATATATATATATATATATATACTAGCCTGCTGACCGGCGTTGCCAGGTGGTATAACACATATATTATTATAGAGACAAATCTCTATCGATTATTATATTAGATCTAAGATATACTAATGAGATCAAAACCATATATATATATATACATAAGATATATATATATATATACATATATATACATATATATATATGTATATATATGTGTATATATATGTATATATATGTGTATATATATGTATATATATGTATGTATATGTATGTATGTATATATATGTATATATATGTATATATGTATATGTATATATATATATATATATGTATATATATATATATGACTTGAGTGCCATCAACTAGAATCGAAACCAAGACATACAACTCTCCACCCCCATTTCTTTGCTTCTGATCCCTACCCAAACGCATATATATACATTTTACAGATAGTCATAAAAATATCGGTACCGTAGTATTTAAATATTCTACATGTTCCTTCATCATATCATATTTTTAAATGAGAAAAGTCACTCCAACTTCTTTTATTTTAAATAGAACACGGTTTCCTCTCTGAGGACTTATTTGAAACACTTGTAGGACCTATTACATAAACATGACTAAAATGATATGACTAAAATTATATGACTAAAATAATATGAGTGCCAAATAACTTTATCTCTTGGTTTTGGAATGATAACTAATGATAAGTATTATATACATATATATATATATATATATATATATATATATATATATATATATATATATATACATATATATATATATCTGTGTTTGTGTGTGTGTCTTCTTAAATTAGGTCTTGTGGTAATAAAATACAATTAAAATAATTAGATCTTTCTCTTAAGTAAGAGAAGAATCCCGGTTATCCTCGATCAACCTAAGTCTAAAAAAAAAAAAATACAATATAAATTCGATTGCACCTCATAGGTCGATTCTTAGACCTTTTCTTTTCCTGATGTTCATAAATGACCTCTCTGATAAAAGAGTTTTTCAGATGGGTATATTTGCTGACGATACAAAGCCCTATAACTGGTACGAGTGGAATATAAATTAACACGTATCACAGGCAATGGTTGACACCCTAGAGGAAGACTTTTAGTATATAGTGGACTGGGGTAAAAAATGGATGGTAACGTTTAATTCTGTCAAGACTGAGCTCGTTTCTTTTAATAATTACAAGAAACATTCCTAACGACGAATAGCTATGCCTAAAGATAGTTGAGTTGGAACAGACACATCTAGAGCATTGCCAATTCTGCTGCGAATAAAATGGGCTCTCTCTACCGTGCTTACAAGTTACTACTAAGTTTCTTACTCCTGGACAGGGTTCAAAAGAAAGTCGCCATACTGATAGGTCGTTAACAGTCATTTCGTATTTAACCTCTGTCCCATCGACGAAATGTTGCATCCCTATGCCTGTTTTACAAGGATTTTAATGGTGGATGCTCCGATGAACTACAAGCCTTTGTTCCTTCTCGGCGTAATTACAAACCTATCAAGCAACAATGTCCCACCCTTACCTAATAGAGATCCCTGGATGTAAGAAAGCCTTTTACTCCAATACTTTCTTCCCCAGAATTGCTAGACTTTGGAACTCCCTTTTAGGTTTCTGCATCCCCAAATGTACTGACATGCAGAAGTTACAGTGTAATGTGAACAGACATCTTTCTGCTCAACTCCCGCGTATTATCCCTTCAACTTATGTCCTTGATAGTAGTCCCCTACTTCAAAGTGGCACTCCGCCTTGTTTGGAGTGAATATATATATATATATATATATATATATATATATATATATATATATATATATATAAATATATATATATATATATATTATGCCCAGATCATCACATAATGATTAGATCACTTTGACTGATATAAAAATCATCTAAAGATATTTTTTTAAATTTTAACGTTATTTCACGCGTTTTACGGTAGGCGAATGGATACGGTCCTTGTTAATTAAGCCAGAGATGACTTGTGTTGCCGTGTTCGAATCTATCGACTGGTGTTAATCGTGACACCCTGCACTGAAGATTCCCGAAATGATGAAACACTAGCGTCAGTACGTAATTAATTATCATAGTAAATGATTATATATATATATATATATATATATATATATATATATATATATATATATGTGTGTGTGGGGGGGGGTCTGTTTCATTTTATTGAAATGTTAAATATTTCTTTGTTTAAGATTTCAGGGTCTCATCTATTTCAGCGGTTTTTTGGGGGGTATAGAAAAAAATCAAGTTTGATTGTATTTTTCTATTAACGAACAGCACATCGTCCGTTAATCGGGCAGAGTTATTCGAGTCATCAACAAACAATATATCGCTGATTACGCGAATAATAAAATATATAAAATTCATTATATATATTTATATACATTTTATATATTCTAAAATTCATTGATGAAAATACTCTATGAAAAATCATGAATTAACAAGTTTTCTTGATTATAATTTTATGTTTAAATTTTTAACGGAACATCAAATAATTTTATTAATTTTAGTTTTATTACTATCATCGATTTTACATTATATATGTAGATGTTTGTATGTGTATTTATACGTGTATATGTATAGATAGAATTCTCCCTTGTAAACAAAATAAAATCACACTTTTTATATGTATACAAACATAATCATACTAATATATGTATGCAAACACACACAGATATATTTATGTATATATATATATATATAGTATATAGGTAGGCATATAGATATAGGTATACAAAGACATCATGTTGAATGCATCAAATTGATGAGTTGTAGTTCGACACGAATATTTTATGAAAGACAAACAAATTTCCCTTGCCAACCGGGTTTAAGGTGAATTAAATGAAATATAAAACTCTTCTTCGTCATCAAAATGCAGCCATAAAATCACCATCTTTTATAGAAAGGCAACACATGAAAATATAAAGAAACAACGAACATTATATTGTCTCAAATGTTAGAATTTGATATTCAAATATTTCCATTTCATTTAGAAAATGATTTGTTCAAACATTGAAATGAATCCTTTTTTTTCCAGTTTTGATCTTTTCAAGTGTGTCCTTCCGCACCCGACAGAGGCTTTGGCGATCGTTTACTTAAACATACATTTGGAAAAGAATTAGCATCTATGAGCACGTGGATTTAAAGACATACATAATATATATATATATATATATATATATATATATATATATATATATATATACTAGCAAAATACCCGTCATTGACTGAGTTCAAAAACAGCCTACAGAAAATGGACTCTGATTTATGAAAGTATGATAGGTTATGAAAAGGAAGGGTTTTAAAGAGATACCTTCGAATTTGGGGGTATCAAAACCAAAGCAAAATATGATGAAGGTAAAAAAAAATAGATAAACCCTATAATTTATTATGCCATACCTGTTCACACTGAAACACTTATCACAATATTCTGTGGATCTATATTAAAAAACCTTGTTAAACTTTGTGACATATTTCCATTCTATGGAGGCCAGGCGCGAATGAACACCCCCTAATTTTATTATACCATATTTCTTCAAACTGAAACATAATTATCAAAGTATACTAACGCAGATAGATATGAAAAGTCTTTATTAAAGTTTGTGCCTATTTCCATTCTATGGAGGCCAGGCGCGAACGCAGACACCACAATTTTATTATACCATCCCTATTTAAGTTAAAACATACTTATCAAAGTATTTTTATATACATCTATATCAAAAACACTTGTAAACGTTTTTGTCTTAATTTTTAAATTTTTTATTTCTATACTTTGTGGACCAGGCGCGAACGCTGACCCCACAATTTTAATGAACCACCGTTCTGCAGGATCAAACATACCCATTCCTGTGTCTCGATACATCTTCTATCATTATATGTAATCAGTTTTCTATGATAGTCAACCATATAGGAGCCTATTCATGACCAGACACAGACGTTCAGCTTTATATATATATATATATATATATATATATATATATATATATATATATATATATATATATATTTCTTGAATATATTCTTTATTCACTTATATTTTCTCTTTTATATATACTAATCCTTATTCCAGAAGCTCAAGAGTATAATATAATGAATAAATGATATTACGCCATTTTGAATTTTAGAAATAATATAAAATATTTCTAATGGCGCAATAGAAGAAAACCTAAGGTATTTGCAACTTCTATTCTAATTTTCGGATTTTTTTAATCATGTCCAAACGTATTTTATTTCTTTAGTGGATTGATTGTTGCTTCTTCTGATGAGTTAAGGGCAAAAAAAAAATCCACTGATTGATATGATAATTTCTGATGCTAAAAATGATTCTTTCATTTCCTCATTTATTTATTAAAATTTTTAAATTTAATTACCTGTTGCTGACTTTAGTTCCATTCAGTTTCCCACTATCATTTTACAAGTTAAAAAAAGTTCATTTACGTTTTAATGTAGAACAAAATTCTTTACCCCGCCTTACAAAAAGAATGAAATCTTATTTGTTTTTGGCGATTTTATAATCGGAATCGAAACAAAGAATAGCAGAAAGAATCGGTAATTGAATACAAATTAATAAAAATTATTAGAATCGTTCCAACACTAATATATATATATACAAGTTAGAAAAGCAATGAGTTGTGGTGTGAGAAGAAATGCAAACTGAAACAGAGAGAATATTCAACCCTGTAATAATACAAAGAGGGTTTGCAAAAATGAGTTGTGGTGTGAAGAGAAATACCAACTGAAATAGAGAGAAGGAGAGTTTTAAAATATAATCTTAAAAAGATAAGATACAAGTTAGAAAAGCATTTCATACAAGGCATGAAAATTGTTAAACAAAATGTTTTTACTATAGGTTTTAAAAATAAAGGTACAAGATTCAATTTGAAATTTATTTATCTTCAAAGTGCACTTTAATAAATTTTACAAAGTAAGGTATAAAAATTTAATTTAAGTTGAATAAAATAATTACCTTGGATTTATTTTATGTAATGTACATTCTGTTGCACTTAAAAAAACCCATTGAAAATTTAAATCTATATCAATAATTGCTAAATGAAATATAATGTTTTTAAATTGCAACAAAATTTACATTACGTAAAATAAATCCAAGGTAATTTTTATTTAATGAATCGGAGAGAAAATTATTCTCGTTCCGTCAGCCCTGACAAGTTCCTAATTAAGACTGGTTTTCACTGAAAATAAAAAGGAAAACACTACGGGAGCATGTAAAATGATTGTTAGAATTGTCTAATTCTGATTACACGATGAAAAAATATTAAGGAAAGAAATACAGTGGTGATATTATTTAGACATTGCAAGGAATATTAATAGGAAAAAATCCAACACGACGTTTTCTATAGTGCAAATGAAATGCATTTATTCGTGGTTCTTCTAAAATAACGCATTTCATTAGGTTTCCAAAGACTTTTTTGCATACACATGTGCTTTTCGAAATCACACGCCCATCTTCCCCGATAAACTTTGCTTCTCTTTCGACCACGTGGTGTTTTTTCTCCCTCTTTCTCGTGACGCAAGGTCGCACATATTTGTTAATTTGCATTAATGGTTGCTGCTGGTAATATTTTCTGTTAGTCCGTTATCCTTCGTCTGCTGTCTTTTTTAAAATTACAATTTCACCCCAAACAAGGCACATTGCCACTTTGATGTAGGGGGCTACTATCAGGGACATAAGCTACATAGGTACTAAGTGGGGAGTGGGCAGCAAGATGTCAGTTCAGGTTACACTTGAACTTCTGCATGTCAGTACAGTTGGGGAAGCAGGAACTCGGAAGGGAATTCCAAAGTCCAGCAGTTCTGGGGAAAAAAAACTACTGGGGTAGAAGGCTCTCTTACATCTAGGGATCTTAACTCTGCAGGGTGTGAGGTTTTGCTGTTTGTCGGGTTTGTGGGATGTATTTACGTCGAGGGGGTACAAGTGCCTGCAGTTCGTTAGAGCATTCACCATTAAAATACTTGTAGAATAGGCAGAGGGATGGTATATTTCGTCGATGTGACAAAGGATGAAGCTTAGATGACAGTTCAGGACCTATCAGGTTGGCGACTCTCTTTTGAGCCCTGTCTAACGTCATGAAACATATCCGCCTGTTTATATAAATAAAAGACACGAATGAATAAATTCATGCCGTTGCTGATTGTCTCACACACACCCAACGCGCTCTGTTACTATATATGTTCATGGAAATATACACTTAAACAACCACGTCATAAAATAGTTCCGCCTGTTTATATAAATAAAAGACATGAATGGATATATTTATATTTTTTTCTACGGTTTAAAAATTAATTATCCAGAGAAAGCTTGACAGACCGTAGGAAATGCTATTATTATATACGTCAACGTGACAAACAAACGATAAATAGTTTCATACACGTGATTGGACGAATTTAAAATACGTCAAAAACGTCCTGGATAATCATTACATTACTAAATTTACGTGGTTTAAAAAATGAAAAAAAGAAAAACGGTTTTCATATTTATCAATATTAAAGTTCACGAGGTCAAGCGTAAGAAACGAGGAGTATAATATCCTCCTAAGCTGATTGACATTTAAAATGGCGGCGGATTAAAAAATATTTCAATATTTTCATTTACTAAACTTCAAGTGTCAGATGAGAAATCTCGTCTTAAGTTTTTTTTTTTAAATGTCACGAGACATTCGTTTTTCCTCTTTTTCTTTCTGGCAAATATATATATATATATATATATATATATATATATATATATATATATATATATATATATATATATATATATATATATACTTCTTCGGAAATGTTGGACAGTGCTGTAATAATGCTGTGATTGTGTATGTCTGTGATATAATCTAATTTACACGTATCATCATATTGTTGAAAGTGATTGTTATAATTAAAAATTCATACTGTCACTTGTATCTGCATGTACACATTCTCTCTCTCCATCTTTCTATCTCTCTTTCTCTATCTTTTCTCTCTCTCCATTTACATATATGCGTTTACCTATATGTATGCATATGTTTAGGTATTTGTAATAGTTAAGTCATTTTTAAATCATATTCCTAATCATTAATATGGTAATTATTTAAACCTGTTTCATGCTAGTGTTTATTGTTGGACACATAACAAGAAACATAATGTTCAAACATCGAATTGTTATAAAATAGTTGTATTTTGTTTATTGTGTTTGTTGAATTGTTATATACTCATGAGTATATATATAAAAAAAAAACTGAAGATCAACTGCACTTTATTTTTCACTAAAACAAAGCGTATGCATATATACAGAGATATAATTTAATGTAGATAAACTAACATAAAATATATATATTACACATTGGTTGTCAACAGTGTTCAATGCGCGTTCAATTTTTTGCACACCATGGAAGAAGTACAGAAATATACTAAAAAAAAAACTACACTGAAATGAAATGTTCGGGTTTTATTCGCGAATGTAAATTATCAGAAAAGAAAAAAAAATTCAGTGTGCATTACTCGACGCAAGTATATTTTCATATATATATATATATATATATATATATATAATTATTTTTTTTATTATAATAATTATTAAATACCTACAGACACTAGTGTTTCATCCTTCCGGGAATCTTCAGTGCAGGGTGTCACGATTAATACCAGTCGAACGATTCGAACCCCGCATCACGGGACATCTCTGGCTCGATATAGCGGAGACCTAATCCATTCGGCTACAATTAACCGCGTGAAATAACGTCGAATTAAAACATTTTTTTTTAAATGTTCATTTACGTCAGTGTGTGTATATATATATATATATATATATATATATATATATATATATATATATATATATATATATATATATATATATATATATATATATTGTTTATTAAATGTAATTATTAACGGACACGTGGTTCGTCGTCTACGACTCAGCGAAGTGGCTGAATCTAGCGAAATTCGACATCGGGACCCCATAGTGAGAAACCTAAACTCTTACCACTGGACCACACACACACACACACACACGTATATAAATATATATATATATATATATATATATATACATATATATATATGTGTATATTTTTTTATACATTTCCATTCAAATGGTCACCCATCTGCTACTAACCAGGCTCAACGTTGCTTACCTTCGGTGATTTGACGAAAATCGGTGTGTCAACGCAATTATGTTGTGTATATTTTCTTCCGATACATAACCGAAAATGTCAATTACATTCCACATTGAATATTTTTTAAATCGGCATTATCATCGGAGTACGCATCGAGTTTTTTACGATTTACAAAGTAAATCTTCAATACGAATTTCTCATTCTCCAGTTTACTGTAAACGATCGAATAGTTGCTGTCGTTCAAGTAAGGGTTCTGGGTTTTTATTTCACTTATTTTGCTGTTGAATCTTAAGTTTTACCACTAGCATCACTAGCAGTATCAGAATTTTGGGGGAATTTTTGACACCCCTAACAGAAAACTGCGATTAAAATATAGAAAACTCGTAATTTCTCTTTCTAAAGTGGGTTATTTATTTTCTTTATAGAATATGCTTCCAAAATAAACTATTTAATTGTTTAAAAAATAATAGAAATATTATTTTTCATTGTTTAAAAAACATTGTTTACAAAGTGCGTGCGTGCGCTCTGGGGAGCCATTTTGTTACGTAATGAAATCAATTGATTTTTATGAGATGAATATTTTTCAATTTTTAAACTTTAAAAATCTATCAAAATTTTCCTATTCGTTCAATTGTTACGTTTTTTTCAGGGTGAATGTAAAATTTTATGCTCTTTCCGATAAACTAAATATAATATTTTAGACAAACGTTGTTTTATAAATTCACCCCCCCCATTTTGGAATGTCTATGAGAAATTTAATAATTAATTTTGCTTGAAACGTTTTATATATCACAAATTGAAGATAAAACATGAATAAATAAAATACTCAAATTTAAAACAACAAAAAATATCACTTATCTGGTAATTTACCGGTAAAGTCCAAAATTTAAATCCTTCTTTTTTTGATAACCACGTGTTATTTATTTATTTTTTTTTTTTTTACGTGGAAGCTTAATTTTTGTTTAGAATGTTCCAGTAAATAATAGTCGATCAGTTTATATAATTATATTTAATTCCTGGTTTCCTTTTTTTCGATATATAAAAAAAAGACGAATTCGGGTTATGCAGATGTATAGTATAATAAAAAAAATATTCAGGTATTTCTTTAAGATATTAAAAAAAGAAAAATACCATTCCACATCTGCGTCATATAGTAATTCGTGTTATTGAAAAAATGAAAACTATCAGATTTTTTCTACGATAGCGTCAAGGCACAATAATAAAAAACCGGACAAGTTATCTCCCTTAAGTCAGGCAAACACACCGTCCACGAAGGCCACGCTGACCCGACATTCAGCATTCTTCTTTTATAAATCTGTCCAAGGAAATTTAGATTTTCTTATTTTATTGTTAAAAAAAATTGAATCCAAACCTTTTATTCTGAATTCAAACTGTCTGCTGGAAAAATTTATTTTCTTGTAAAAAAAAAAAATTATTGCAAACTTTCTATCATGTTTTATAAATCTGTCCAAGGAAATTTAGATTTTCTTATTTTATTGTTAAAAAAAATTGAATCCAAACCTTTTATTCTGAATTCAAACTGTCTGCTGGAAAAATGTATTTTCTTGTAAAAAAAAAAAAGACAAATATTGAAAAACTTTTTATTCTGGAATTTAAATCTGTCTAAAGAGAATTTATATTTTCTTATTTTGTTTTAAATAAAATTATTTAAACTTTTATTCTGATTTCAAAATGTACGCTGGAAAATTTTATTTATTTTCTTGTTTTAAAGACATTTGCAAACTTATCTTAATTTGTTCCCCCTGAAATTTAAAATAAACTCAATTTCTTATTTCAATAAATGCAAATGGAATTTCTTTGTCTTTCTGCTTAATTTCTCACATCTTTGAAGAATTTATAAGAAATTATTTGATTAAAATCTTACTTACATTGCAAAATAGGAAATGTCAATCCTAAAGTGCTACCTTCGTTTATTTTATACAAAACGGAATAAAAAACTTATATTATAAAGAAGACGTGTTTTGGTTTGTTATTATTGTTATTATTACATTAAATATTTGTTTAATCATATATTGTAAATATGAAGAATTCCACACTTTATTCATATAGGGTCAATATGAAGCCACCCTCGAAAATTCCTTTAAAATTACGGCCAAATCTGTTCATTGCAATGTGGCCATAAAGTGGGTGCCCATTTGACGTCACATCATTAAAGAAAAGTGACCCCCCACTTTGTGACCATTTGTAAAATTTTTTATCTTGGAAACTACTAGTTTCGATTGCCGTATATATATATGGTTATGTTTACAGCGCCTCCGAAAACCTTTAATAGTGGAAAATTTGAAGGAATATAATCCAATATCGAGATTATTAAGGTTTCTGAATTAGTGTTTTTTTTTTACACTTATAGGCCTCCGTACATAAGTAAGAGATAATTTTTCACTTCCGGTGTCATTACAACTTGCTTTATAGACACGCGTGGTCGCGATGTGTGTTGGAAAAATCCTTCCATTTAAAAATACATGGATTATAATACATAAATATGAATAAATTCTCATACAGGAAGATTAAAAGAAAGCATATCTTACTCATTAACCAGGTAAGTTCTTTATTTTGCCGTTAAAATAATTATCGTAAGATTCAAGTAATGTTATTGTTCGAATGTTAAGTGAAGAAATCGACGGAAAAATAAATAAAATTGTTTATTTCTCTATTAAAGCTTTTATGATATTAAAATTTGGTCTTTGCTCGTTTTATTGAAATAAAATTTACGGGTTTAAATTACGTTTTACTATTATTAAAATCTGAAAGAAAGATAGGTGTATATTCAAAATGGCGACTTCGCCTGCGAATGTCTCCAAAATTCTGATACTGCTATAGCATCACGGCTTCCTCAATTTTCTTTACTTTTTATAAATGGTAAAAATAATAAAAAAATATGTACAGATTTAAAGAAAATAACCGTGTTCGTTTGGACAAAATTTTAACTGTTTAGAACGGCTGAGGTGAGGAATAGTAATCCGTTTCCACTAGATTGCAATAAAAAAATTGTACTTACAGTTTACCTTCCGACTGAGAACAATGCATTTTCCTCTAAAGCAGTTTCCTTCTTTTTTAATAAACAAAATGTTCGCGAACTAAAAATTTTCCTGGGATATGTTCTGTTTGTGGTATACAGACAGAGTAAGAATAAAGAAAAAAAGAGAATACTTACTCTTTTTTTAAAGTGACGTCTTGTTGAAGGTTTTAAAAATAGAGGAGAAAAGAAAAAAATCTGTTTTAAAATATATTCCTATTGTTCCTGAATATTGACTTAGTTCCAAAAAATGTTTTTCATAATATATTCCCAATATTTTGTGAATATTGACGAAGTCATAACTTGTTGTTACGTTATCAAATGGTTAGTATTTTTTTAATACGAACATGTTTCGTTGTTTATGTTTTACGTCAATTATGAAGACACTGTGTTGTTTATTCATGATGGTTCACTCACTGTTATAACTGAAAAAAAAACGCTGTTGAGTGATTCTACGCTGAGTTCACAATTAGTCGCCAAATATTGTAGGTGTGCTCGTTCTTGCTTTGCTAGTGTTAAAACAATATAAACTGAACATATTTGGACGGGGTATCCCTTGATGACCGAATTCGCCAGTTTAATAGCGAATGTTCGTGAACACTTCGAATCCTCGTTCGCCAGTGTTATAATCCCAATTACAGGGTACAAGCAAAACATAATAGGGGAATAGAATAAAAAATGTATTAACAAGAACATACAAAAATGCGGCTTTGTTCATCTTAGTCAACAAACAAGCTCTGTTTGCCGGATCTAGAACACCAGTCATCATGCGCTCTTATAAATTCAACGCTAGTCTTGGACTCAGGAAACTTTTAAGTCCATTTTACATGGAGCGACGAACAGGATCCATTTATACAGGATTTATTTTTACTGGATTTTTTTTTTTTTTACTGAAATTTGAATAGTAACTGTCCGGACAACACAATGACAAACATTACTTGCAACTAGTTCAGCAGTTAATAATTACACCGACAGGGATTAGGCATTACAATAAGACATGGACGCGGTACAAACAAATAAGCAGTTAAAACGACCCCATGGAAATACGAAATGAATTAAAAATGGCTTGCTCGAATTAGGTAAACAGACTTTTGTTCAAACTGGTAGGTTCGAAATTCTCAATATAGCCACAGAAGATCAGAATTAATGTCTGTCTTCCGGTATTTGGATCAGTCTTTCTGTAGGATATTATGCCACAATGCTTAGTAAAAGTGATTTTTGTGGAACGAACTAGATTCGAACTTGAAACATCCACGCCGTCATTCCACGTTGTATACAACTAGATCACCGTCACTTCCCTATCAAGACGTACATGTTGATTAAATATATTTCTTATTTCATGGAATCTACACGGGTCCTGTTAGAAAGAAATAATAGTGCAATTTTAAATTATCCTAGACTGATAAAGGTCATGAATAACGTTAAATGGTTAAATGAGAAATGGGTGATTTGTTCATAAATACCAGTTACATAAAAAAGTTAAGACATAATTCTCTTAAACATAGCAGAACTAAGTTTTTTGGTCCCACGACAATTCACCCTTCTCCGTTCGTCCGGTTGTCTGTTTGTCCGTTTGTCTGTTCATCTGTTTGCACTTTTCTGAATAACTACGACTTCGATCTTTTTTTTTTAATTTTGCACAAACATTAAACATATGAGTTAAAAAAAAAAGTAACAGAACCGATTTTCCGGGAAAACTCTAATGTCCTCTAATGGTGCCTTTTGGGTTAAAATGGCTAAAATTGACATTTTTGTGCTTATTAAAAAGAATTGATGCCTTGGATTTTTATAAAACTTTCTGAAAAGTTGTAACTAACTGATTTCTATATAATTTTGTTCGTCTATACTTCGCGAAAACTCTCGGGTGTGCCCCAGGGGCCCTTTTTAGGGCTAATAAAAACACGCCATTTTTGGGATTATTTTACGATATTTGTCAAAAGTTTTTCTGTCCATGTCTATTAAGCAGTTTTGCGTGATTCTGAACTCAAATTTAAATATGTTAAGGCCTTGGGGACTTTTAAGGCTAAATGGGGGGAGCAAATGCTGAACTTAGTCATTTTTTATGCTTCGTTCACTGTACACTTTTTTTTTTTACTTTAAATACCCTTGTATACCCTGGGTTGTAATAACCATTTGATTCCCTGCAATGTAAACGGATATAAACCAATGCTTACTAAAAGAGTTATTGCGTGACGCGGATTGCCTTTATGACAGTTATCAGCAGGTGTCCGTGTAAATTCCGCACTGAAGCTAATAATTCATAAAAAGTCACTATGTCTCTCTGTCTCTATTTTTCAAAAAGCGTTTACTCTGAAATGAAATGTCTCAGATCGAATGATTGCATTTTTTATGAGTAGTTTTTTCATGGGTCTTTAGCTAGTAGGAATGGTTACTAAGAGGTCAAAAGTGCAAAAAATTCGAACTTGGTAGCCATAAGTCGACTTAAAGTTCTCTTGCACGCAGACGCACGCACACACACACACTCTCACACACACACACAAACACACACATATATATATATATATATATATATATATGAAATTAATTACTGTGAGTCCAGAATGAGTTTACATATTGTTTCAGCTAGGGGGAAATCCTCAAAAAGAAGAGGAAATATCCGACTAGCTTCGTCAGAATTCATAGATGGACTCTGACGAAGCTAGTCGGATATTTCCTCTTCTTTTTGAGGATTTCCCCCTAGCTGAAACAATATGTAAACTCATTCTGGACTCACAGTAATAAATGTCCTATATATTGCTCTGGCTACACATTGAGCAATCTAGTCCGGTTTTTCACCACTGATATATATATATATATATATATATATATATATATATATATATATATATACGTCAGGCTTGTTAAGTTTTTCGTATTGACAATAGCTCAGCTCAAACAGTAACGACTCAGGCTGGAGTGCTGTAAGTTTGGGTTTCAGTTTCGATTCTAGCTAATGGCATCCATTCTTAGTGTTTTTTTTTTTACTTTGGAAATCACAACTATATATTGGATACAATATAATATGTAATATGCGATAGATAATTGAAGCTTTAATAATATATACTACATCTGCATAAATTAAAATATTATATTGTAGCCTATTTTATGACCGGACAACACTAGGCGCCCCTGCTAGTTCTTTTATATTGGGATTAAAAGAAGTAAAAGATCACTTGTTTTTTATTTTCATTTTGCATGGTTTTGCCTTATATGTTCATACTACACGATGTGCCAGACCCGATTTTCGTGCTATTTCGTCGATGTACAACCTATATGAAAAAAAAAACTTTACTAGATTTTGAGAGTTTCGACGTAGTAGAGTGTATTTATAAAAAGATCTCCAGGTAGACGACGCGCACCTCTTTATAATTTGCAATTTAATTTTATTATTTTATTGCAAGAGTTCAGCATAAAAATCATGTAAGTGAAGCAATCATTTAGTAAATATGTTTTTTTTTGTGTGTCAGTAGTTACCTCCCTTATTTTCCAAATTCGGCAAAAATGAATTCCTCAAATGTTAGTACAATACATTTTAAATCAAATAATACGAATGAAAAAATTTCTTTTACTGAAATAACATTTTTTAAAAATTGTGAATATGCAAATAAATTGAACCAAATCAAACATCACTGATTTGGCTATGACCATAGTTAATATGTACTGTGAAAATGACAACTAGAACACTACTCCAATTACAGCCTGGACAGGGTTCAATATTCTTTTATTGCTGAATCAAATACCACCAAAAGATAATATTGGATATTTGCCTGTGGTCAATGGTAAGCCTAATCAACTAAGTATTATGAATGCAGTATTTTGAAAAAGTCTTGAAATTGCTGATGAACTTTATACTGAACGCGTTGTATTGACATTTGATCTTGCATTTTATGCTAAAGCACACCAAGTACGTTAAATGATGCTATTTATATGCAAAGAACAGTTGTAAGACTTGGTGAGTTCCACACCTGTATGTCTTTTCTCAGTGGCATTAATAACTGATACTCTACTTGAAGCTGGAACAGTGGCACAAATATTACCTGGAGTTCTAAAAGACTTTATATTCGAAGTGTCAGAGTTAAAAAAAATATGTCTGACGCCTTTAGAAGGAAACACCTATCTACTTTTATTGAAACGCAAAGTGAAGAGGAAAAAACTAAATTCATTGAATTGTCATAAAAATTAGATAATGCTTTTCCCAAAACGCAGTTCCAATATCTCTGCACATCAAGTGATTTTAAAGAGTTTGAAAGCAAATTGTCAATATTTATTTTAGAGAGATGCAGCCAATTTTTAACTTTTTCCAATTTGGATGCGTTACTTGAATATGCCATATTTGTTTTTAAAATTTTTTTTATGCTACACGAAGAGAAGATTGGGCCTTTCAACTTTAATCAGCAGCAGAAATAGTCGCCTGATATTTTTCATATTACCATTTGAACTATGCCAGATATCTTCTTGTTTAGATATATGAGATGCTTACTGTTCCTGATACACATCCTTCAATAGCAAAGCATCTTGCTTCTGGGGATTTTGTAGTTCAGCAAAAAACTCAGTACCTCTTTAGTCAGACGGCAATGGATCAAACAATTGAACAAGCCATGAATAGGGATTTCAAGACGAGAGGTGGGCAGATTGGATTTTCAAATAATCCTAATGCTGTTCATCATTGGATTTTATATTTTAATCAACTTGCTAAAATCTCTAAAAACTGCACTAAAACAACTGGAAAAGGAGGGGGCTTCCATAATGAAAATAACCTGAGTAGTTCTCGATATCAAAAGGATTAAGCAAATATTCAGAGTGCCATGCAGACAATTGAGTCTATGCAAAATCTATTTTCATATTATATTAAAAAATTAATTAATGATACCAAGTAGCAGCATCTGAAATTAACGATGACATTTTGACAGCACATGAACACGGCTATAATGAGTTTGTTCAATAAAGACTACTTTAAAAAATGTGGAGTTGAATGCACGAATAAAATGAACGAAGATAAAAACATTTAGCAATCTTCAGACAATAACATTCACAAGAAAAGAGCAAGAAGGAAACAGATTGCCTGAAAGCAGATAAACACCTTCTCACTTGGCTTCTGATAGTAGCAAAACCCAAAAAGTAAACCTGGGAGAAATTCTTTCACGTTGTCTTTCAGAGTTCCTTACCAGCCCAAGTAACATTGATGGTTCTTTACAGCGTACAAACAAAGCTGTATTGTTTTATTGTTTTCTTGTAAAGTTCCCTGACATGAAAAGGAATAATATTTAAAAAACAATGCAGCACTGATTTTAGGTTGACTGGTAGTGAGACAACAGCTTGCAGACCATGTTCTATCAAAGTTTGATGAGCTAAGCATTTATATTATTAGATACGTAATTAAGCTTTCGTTTCATATGTCATCAATGGTCGATTTTGTCTGTGATAAGTAAAATCCGTGGAGTATTAAATAGTGAAAGAGGACGCCGGTTGTAAACTCCTGGCACTCTGTTAGTGCTCTGAATGAAAAACAAAAAAACACCTGTACAATTTCGAAATTTCATCATGTCTGTTGACAATAAATAATCTCTGATATTATTTATGTTGATGCGTTAGAAGAAATTGCCAGCAGAAGGATTTCATGGAAAAAACTTTGACTGCTACGTTTGGCCAAGATTCAAAGTGTAATATCTGTTCTTCAGATATTGCACTTCCATTTCCTGTTCTCTTTCGGTGGAAGAGCAGTCCTTCACGACTGAGACAATTTTTATTTTTGTACCTTTTCTCCACGTTAAAAAGAAACGACCCTGGTGTCTTCTTTTTTTTTACACAGTGATCACCACTTATCAAGGCCCGGAAGCCACTCAGTGATAAGGGTTATTGCAAGTACATTACTTTAGTGTGGAGATTTGATGAAGTGTTTACTTAAGGGGGCGGCTCATTAGGAATTTGTTAAATCTGTCCCGTGGGGAGGCATGGTAAATAGGTACAACCAACCTCATATATGTAATTATTGTGTTGTTATGTAGCCAAGGATGTTTCATGATGTGTCCTCACAGTGATACAAATGAAGTAATCACAGAATTGACCATGACGAAGCAGATGCCATTCTTTTGCTTCACGTAAAGCATGCATCAACTGCTTTCTCTTCCATCATAATTAAGACTCCAGATACGGATGTTTTTCTGTTTTACCTTGCACAACAAAATGATTTAAACTCTGATTTATACAGTCCTGGTAAAAATCATAAGACCACTTAAGAAAGTAAGCGTTTACGCATAATATCGATTTTTTTTCTGGGGTTCAGGAAGGAGCGAGTCACTTCTCGACAACAGCACGTTTCTGCCCTATTCTTTTCCAATCGACCACACCTGGCCTCTCCCGTCTCCGCCACTGAGTACTATTCCCCCTATACTGGGTCTTCTTTCGTCACTCTCGCGATGATTTCCAGGCATTTCACCTCCCTGCCATCCACGGTTTTAATACTCCTGGTTCCGCTCCATTATCTAGCGACATTCTTTGTTAACAACGTCGTGGTGCAGCCTGAGTCAACAAGGGCCATGGCTCTCTTCCCATTGACCACTACCGGTAACTGAAGCAACGCTTCGTTGTGCACCATTTCCACATAGAAGGGGGAACCACTGGCGCAATGGCTCCCCTTCACTCGTTTCCCTGGTCCCGTGCAGCAACGCAATAGAGGCTAATGTGCCCCACTCGTCCACATCGGTAGCAGATGACTCCCACTTCGGCTCTTTGCATTCCTTGAGAAAGTGAGGACCCTGGCACCGTAAGCACTTGATGGCAGGGCTCCCCTCCTGTCGCCTCGCTGCCTGTCTCTCGTCAAGTGGGGCCTCATGCATTTATTTTCACTCACAGCTACAGCCACGATTGGGCCCTTGACATTCTTGACTAGGACTCTGGCGTAGACCAAGAGATCGTCCACTTCCATTGTATTGATCTCAGTATGTTCGCAGAGATTTCTTCTGGGAAGCCATTCACTAGGTATAGCTTTACCGTCATCTCCAGACTCCTCACCACGTAACCAGCCAATCCTTCCAGTCTTCTGATCTCTGCAGCAAAGACGTCAACAGACTAACCTGTCCACCTCAAACTAGCAAGCTGGCCGAGTGCTTCAAATGGACTCGCGGCAAAAGCCAATTTCAGTCTTTGCTCCACTGAGGCAAGGTCTCACTTATCTTCATCGCGTATCTGCTGGTAAATAGTGAAGCCATCCCCCTCTAACTAGAGCGGCAGCAGGGTGACCACGTCTTCGATTTTTTGCAACCTTGCCACCAACTTTAATTTTTCCAGCCATTTAATTAGGTCACTCTCCCCAGTGAGTTGAGAGTCTCCAGTCAGCCATGTTAACCTGCTTGAATTGCCGAAATGGTTTCAAGTGAGATATAATCAGGATTTAGTTCTGGGGTTCGGGAAGGAGCGAATCACTCTCTCGACAACAGCACGTTTCTGCCCTCTTCTTTTCCAATCGACCACACCTGGCCTCTCGCCACCAATGTCACACCGCACAATCCGAACGTCAGCAATACGAAATTCTTTTCAAGAGAAGACGTTCACGACTCTTTTCTCTCTGCTCACCCAGGGAATTTTTCCCTGCTTTTGTATCCTCCTATCTAGAAAAAAAGGAAGTGACAGGAAAAAAAAATATCTTCTCCCATCATGCTCTGCCTTCCCAAGATGCCCTTTGCGTATACAAATGCGCTGACCATCCTTTCCTTCTTCTTTCCCAAAGAGCGATGCAGATACACCCGGTACGTTTTTTTTCTTCTTTTTTAACCATATACCCCACATGTTTGATTAAGAATTCGATATTATGCGTAAACGCTTACTTCCTTAAGTGGTCTTATGATTTTGACCAGGACTGTATATATATATATATATATATATATATATATATATATATATATATATATATATATATTACCTTACACAACAAAATGATTTAACCTCTAATTTATATATGGCAACTATTTTATTTGCTGAGCTTTCCTAATTCAAAAACTAAACACATCTTATTAGAGAATAGACGTATAAACCTCTTGTTGATACACGTAAATGTATAAAACAACTTATGTAAATTTCACTTCGCATGAAATGATCCATAAAACTTGATTTTTCCGTATATGAAACACCCTGTATTATCTCCCTTTTTCTGAAACAGTGCGTACATTTAACCTGGAAATCTCTTCAGTTGGTTGGCTGTTTTTGTTTAACGGCATATCAACCCTTTTCATGTTATCTAATGCCAAATCCAGTGATTTTGGAGGAAAAACTTTTTAAGAGTATATATTTATTTTATTTTTTTCAAGTCGGTTTCTATTTAACCCACAGTTGAGACCCTGGCAGCTACTACCAGTCCGGGTCAAAGTGGACCTGGGAGAAATGGCAATTAAATGGTGGCTCTACACTCCCCAAAGCCTGCAAGCTAGAGCCTCACCATTGGATATAGTTTAAGGTCATATCCAGGACCGGAAATCTCTTCGGATTTGGAATCAACACGAAAAATACTTTTAGAAACACTTGAAATTTTCTCATATGAATAAAATGTTCACCAACTTAAAAATTAAGGCCTTCTTAGCTTCTGACCCATAGCCTACACGGCATATCAAATAAATGACCTGACATATACTATTCCAGGAATGTAGAAATAAAACGTTCGGTTTCTATTTGGAGAAACTCGATCTTCTTGTTCCCCTTCTTTTGTTTATTTAATCCTCACATTCTATGCGCGATGTTTCTGATTAAAATGGAGGAATTGACGTTTTTTTTAAGATTGATATATATTTATTTTACTTTATACCTTGGCTCGTCTAAAAAAAATTTAATATTTAAGCTACTAGCATCAAACGGTCACATGCTTTGTCTGGAGCGATTTCTTTTTAAATATATGATCTATTGAACGAAGGAATATTTGAGGGCGATTGATTTTCTTTGTTGATTCTAACGTAAAGCAAGCAAATATATTCATCCACCCATTTTCTAGTGAATTTTACGGTTACTTTAAATATTAAGAGATAAAATTGGGGACGGACATTTGTAAAAATTAAAACACGTCTAAACGTTAGTCATATTTCGGGTTTTCTGAAATTATAAATTAAAATAACATCAATAAATGTTTTTAAAAAATTACTAGGAATGTTCCAAAAGTAATGCCTCCTATTTTTTCTGTCCCAATTTATCGGAAGGGATCGTAAATTGTATCCCCATGATTACTGGGCATGCATTCATAATCCAAAAGTTTTATCTCTCTGTTATAGATATTGACGGTGTGAAACACTAAAAATTACCTTCTGTCATGGACTAGTATCATAAGATGAGATGCATCATTGAATTTGTGATAAAAGTACATTGACAATGGGGATGACTATGTAGAAAAATTAATTCTGGAGCACAAAATATCGCGCTTTTTTAATGATACCACTTCAATCCTTATATCTTTCTCAACATTTGGAGTCAATAATCGAGGCTTTACATTTAGAACGACCCCGCGAAAATCGTGCTCCGCACACCCATGCGAAGTTATCGTTGATCACTGGTAAAAGCGCTTTGGAAATCGTGGTGACTACGTAGAAAATACATTCCGGGTCACAAGCTGTTGATTTGTTAAGGTGTTCTCCTCCTGTTTTCATATCTCTTAAACCTGTTGAGTTAAACAGAGTCTGTACTTTTGGATTGACCCTCGTAATTAAAGTAGCATGAAGTTTATCGGAACTCATATATTTGTAGATAAACAAGTGTATGAGTGTAGATGAGTACTCATACATTTGTAGATAAATAAAATATGTAGATAAAAAAAATAGTAGATAAATAAAATTTGTAGATAAATAAAATTTGTAGATAAATACAATATGTAGATAAATAAAATTTGTAGATAAATAAAATTTGTAGATAGATAACATTTAGAGATGAATAAAATTTGTTGATAAATAAAATTTGTAGATAAAAAATTTGTAGATAAATAAAATATGTAGATAAATTACATTTGTAGATAAATAAAATTTGTAGATAAATAAAATATGTAGATAAATAAAATTTGTAGATAAATAAAATATGTAGATAAATAAAATTTGTAGATAAATACAATTTGTAGATAAATACAATTTGTAGATAAATACAATTTGTAGATAAATAAAATGTGTAGATAAATTACATTTGTAGATAAATAAAATTTGTAGATAAATAAAATATGTAGATAAATAAAATTTGTAGATAAATAAAATATGTAGATAAATAAAAATTGTAGATAAATACAATTTGTAGATAAATAAAATATGTAGATAAAAAAATTTGTAGATAAATAAAATTTGTAGATAAATACAATTTGTAGATAAATACAATATGTAGATAAATACAATTTGTAGATAAATAAAATTTGTAGATAAATAAAATTTGTAGATAAATAACATTTGTAGATAAATAACATTTGTAGATAAATAACATTTAGAGATAAATAAAATTTGTTGATAAATAAAATTTGTAGATAAATAAAAATTGTAGATAAAAAATTGTAGATAAATAAAATATGTAGATAAATAACATTTGTAGATAAATACAATATGTAGATAAATAAAATATGTGGATAAATACAATTTGTAGATAAATAAAATATGTAGATAAATACAATTTGTAGATAAATACAATTTGTAGATAAATAAAATATGTAGATAAAAAAATTTGTAGATAAATACAATTTGTAGATAAATACAATATGTAGATAAATAAAATTTGTAGATAAATAAAATTTGTAGATAAATAACATTTAGAGATAAATAAAATTTGTAGATAAATAAAATTTGTAGATAAAAAATTGTAGATAAATACAATTTGTAGATAAATAAAATATGTAGATAAATAAAATTTGTAGATAAATAACATTTAGAGATAAATAAAATTTGTTGATAAATAAAATATGTTGACCGTGAATCAATGATAATGAATTTAATTGATACAGTCAATCGATGATCCACTACTTTCTATCGATGATAGCAAAATGTTTGCATCAGCAGTTAAATATTACACTGAGAATAAAATTCTTTTGGATGCCATCCTCACTTTTGGAATTTAAGCACAATAACGATCAAACAACTTGGATCCTCATTATTTCTACTGGATTATTTCATGTTCATCTCTACGTTGGACTAATCAGCTTTTTCCTTTGGATTGTACCACATTTTTCTATTTGTTCGTCATCTAACATGGACTTCATTTGGAATATATTTTAAGCCATACATTATTGCAGTTTCATCAATTTTCATACAAATATGATTCTTGCATATAATCATCAGTTTATGTGCTAACCAGCAACATTTATAACCTGCTTATTTAACATCATTTTAATAATGTATTTCCTCTGAGGATAAGAAGCCATTTTTAAAAACTTCATGGCAAATTTAAAAAAAAAAGTTTTTATATTCCGTATCGAATAATATATTCTTGGAATTTCTTATTTACAGAGGTAATTTTTAAATTTATATATATATATATATATATATATATATATATGTGTGTGTGTGTGCGTGTATGCGTGTGTATATATATGTGTGTGTGTGTGTGTGCGTGTATGCGTGTGTATATATATATGTATGTGTGTGTGCGTGCATGCGCGTGTGTGTGTTACATTATACATATTATGATGATTGCAACGTCTTGTCAGACGAGTGCCACTCCCTCAGTCACTAAAAGTCCATGGGCCCGAATATGACTTTTTTATACATACATACATACATACATACATACATACTATTATTTGCATAACTAATAATAAAGGCCTTGTACATTTATTATTTTTGAAAAGATCTATCTTTATTCTGCTTAAACGTACGTTTGATTACATGAGCAACCTCCATTTTTGTTTTTATTCCACCCTGGTCACGTGAAAGAACTAAATATTAGTCAATCGTAATATTACGCCGAATAACATTTGCTGGTCGATTAATCTGTCGCCTGCATTTCAATTTCGAAGAAACCATACTGAAGACACCTCTGACATTTTCAGAGCAGAGGTTTCAGCAAGAAATTGTTAAAACACCAATCATCATTATTTGATATTGCGTTCAAATATTTGTCTCGGAGCTATTGCATTTTTTAAACAGCTCTAAGAGTGTTCCAGACAAAATAGCCAATTGTAATACCAAGGAAAAGAAAAATGTTGTATTTTGACAAATCACTCAACAATTTTCAAGAATTCGAAACGCATATTTTGTAAAACAGATCATATTTGTAGAAGCCGGTTGATGCATCTACGATGGCTTCTTCGGGGGACCTAAAGCCTGAGTTTGCGCTTGTTTGATGTTATTTAATGGGCAGCTGTAACACAGTGCATATGCAGCGAAGGATAGCTGGCTTTGAAGAGATAAGCAGCAGCAGGAGTAACCAAAAAATGAGATATGCAAATTAGGAAGCGTGCGCGAAAAGAAAAAAGGAGAAAATTGCGCAACGTGCTCGGGGAGAAACAAAGTCGGCACCGAGGGAAGACAAACATGAAAAGCGAAGATGAAAAGGGGCAGGCTGAGCCGAGAATGCGGTCGGAATAAAGAGTAACGCTACCGGAAAAAATGAGCAGGTGGCAGCGAGAGACTATTTAAGTGATGCCTTAGATAATCCGCATATCTGTAGTCGAATAACGTAACTGTTAATCCCATAAAACCGTTAATCTGCTACAGATTTATCATCCTTCGCGGCTATTCAAACGTCCTGCTGCCGATGTCATCAAAGTTACATTCTCCTCAATGTATGTCTTAAATAGGACTAGGAGTGCATCTCTCCAAGTGAATCATTGCGCCTCCAGATACCAACATGGACATTTCTTATGACTCAACGCAATATATACAGCGAATAATCTTCCAAAACGATCACCCGTCTGGTACTGGCCATACTTATCGTTGCTTAACTTCGGTGATCTGGCAAGAAACCGGTGTGTCAAAGTGATTGTGCTGGATAAGCATCGTTTACCCAAATGTTTTGCCGATGTCGAATTTTAGGAATATGCATACTAAATAATATATAGGTCTTGATGTTTATGCTTTTAAGTGGTTGTGTATGTGTACAATATATAATTCTTTGTATTTGCATTGTATATATATATATATATATATATATATATACACACTCATGAGCAAAAAATGAGCCAAGAGTGAAAGAAGGAAGAAATACATTTTTAATATTTTTCCATGAATTCTTGTTAATTTTAACTTATTATTATTATTATTATTATTATTATTATTATTATTATAACATACAATAATAAGTGAAAAATAATCCTAAAAATGGTAAGATCGCATCTAAAAAAAATTAATTGCAGGATCAGGGCAGTCCAAAATGATTTACAAGCTATTTTTTTTTATATATTAAGAAGCGAATTGGTCAAAGGTTTGAAGTTGAATGCTTGGTAAAAGGGGATGCTGGATCTGGTCGCTCTCGAGCGTCCACTTTGAAGTACGACCACAGGCTTAAATTTACTGTATTGAAGAATAGAAAGAAAACTTATGTTGACCATAGCAATGAATTCAAAGCAGGGTCTGGAAATTCTCTTTCTAGATATACACTATCTAGACAAATGAAAGAAATGGAATTTTCCTCTAAAAGGTGTGAAAAGAAGCCATTTTTATCTAAGAAGAACATCAATAACAGAAAGAGATTTTTCTCATGCTATGGCAAGAAAGATATAGACTGGTTCAGAAATGTTTTCTGGTAAGATGAATCAAGATTTTGACTTGTTAGTAATGCTCCCATGCTCCTGAACGGTGCAATCGTAGAACTGGAGAAAGATTTTCGCCAACTTTCATAAAAGCGACAGTTAAACACGGGAATGGAAGGATAATGGTGTGGGGTCATTTGCTGCAGCAGGGGTTGAGGAATTTATTAGATGTGAAAAGTCAATCAATGCAAAGGAATACATTCGAATATAAGAAACAGAACTGTTACTAAGTATTCAGAAGCTGGGAATATTCCAGAACATTATTTTTCAACATGTAATGCCCCTGCACACACTGCTAAAGTCACAAAACATGGTTTTCTCAATGGATGTGATATTTTGACCAGGGCAAACTCCCAATTTAAATCCAATCGAGAACATTTGAGTAATAATATCTTGTGCATTGGCAGGAAGAACTTTTTAGAACAATGACAAACTGTGGAAAGCCGTGCAAAGCGAATGGAATAGCATCTCCTCTTCACAGTGTTCCACTTTGGTTGAGAACATATCTAAAAGGATTGATATTTTAAAAAATCAAACGGGAATGCGATTCCATACTAAGCATTTATTAAAGTAAATGTATTGTTCTGTCTTATTATTCTCGTTTAATTTTTCTTGCTTGCTCAATTGTTCTTTGTTCAATATAGCTTTTAGTGCAATAAAATGTATAAAAATTGTTTGGCCCATACTTTTGCTCACGAATATATATATATATATATATATATATATATATATATATAATTTAAAGGAGATTAGAACAATAGTCTAAAGAGCTGAGTGTATTTTAATGTAACTGAAATTACTAGTTTAATTAAAATACAGGAAATAGAAAGTGCTCGTTGTAATTTAGATATATAATAAGCTCGATAGTTAAATGTCCTAGAGCTAATTCAATAGTAAGTAATGTGATTGATAATTAAAAATTAAAAACCAAATTATAATTAAATTAAAAATCCGTTTCATAAGAAGGAACAATAACAAAATCAATTATCTGTACGATCGTTTCGGAAAACAATGCTTTTTATTGTGGTATACATCAAGTATGTACAATAATTACATATAGTTTTTTAATAAGCAAGGTCTCCTCGTCAGCAAAGTTTGAAGAGTTTTTATTGAATTTAAAAGACACCATAAATAAACCTAGCATTAAAAGTAAGGCAGATGAATCTGAACAAAAAATTGAAATAAAAGGTCTGGATTTAAAATTTATAAAAAATTAATATGGGTTAGAGATAGAAATAAGTAGAGAAAAATATAGATTTGAATTTATATATTAACTTTGCTTTAAAAATATATAGAGATATTTACCTTTTAATTTTTCGCTTTTTGAAATCAGGAACTATGGTTAAAATATTCATTTAGATGTTTGCTATAGCTTTTTATCTTATTGAATGATGAATTTAAAAAAAAGTGGGTAACGCTCGTGCAGTAAATTATTTCCGTTAGCGTATTTTTGATTTAAAGACGCTACGGTTTATATAGAGAGAATGTTGCTTGTGCAATTACATATTTTAAGGGGAGATAATTGTCATATTTTCTTTACTTTATTTATTTGAAGGGTGTAAGGGAGATAATTAGTCTAACTTAATTTATTAAAAAAAACCCTTCAAAATTTGCTGACGAGGAGACCTTGCTTATTAAAAAAAACTATATGTAATTATTGTACATAACTTGATGTATACCACAATAAAAAGCATTGTTTTCCGAAACGATTGTACAGATAATTGATTTTGTTATTGTTCCTTCTTATGAAACGGATTTTTAATTTAATTATAATTTGATTTTTAAATTTTATATTATCAATCACATTACTTAATATATATATATATGTATAGTCATCCAGATACAGTACTGTTTCGCTGTTTCATAGCTCATCATAAGCATATTTTACACAAAGACCATCGCTATATATATATATATATATATATATATATATATTTAGTGGTGATGGTAATTAATAAACACTGAAGAAAGTGCTCAATACTGTTGTAGAGCAAATATGCGTTTTAACTTAACAGAAAGATACAGTAATAAAAAATAAAACGTATATATATATATATATATATATATATATATATTCCTAATTTACTATGTGAGTGTGTGCTTGTGTGCATGATTGTGTGTGTAAAGTAAAATTTTCTGCATGTGCTTGTTAGTGGCGGCACCACAATTTCTTTGTAATTTTATTTCACACAAAATAATGAACAGTGCAATTTCGACACGAAGGACTACTGTTCGAGACAAACTACTATGTAATGAAATAAGCAGCAAGATGTATGTTCACATCACATTCGACCTTCTACATGCTTTAACAATCAGGCTTTGTTACTGTGTATTTCAATTCCTGCTGTAGCTGTTCATTCGACCCTGAAATCGTAACAATTGGTCAGTCATTTCATAACAGGTATAAATATAACATCCTTTATTTTGAGGTGTCTACGACAATTTTAAATGCCTGTACAAAAGATGTCCTGAAACTAATTGAAGGCAGCACATAGATCTGCTGCTACCAGATGAAGCTGTCTGGACATACCAGCTTTTTGATTAAAAAATGCACCATTTTTTTAATCAAACATTTCCCTTAAAAATCTACATCAGATTCTTCAATTACAAAAAGCATTTTCAATTTTTGTTTACAGCATAAAACAAACTCTATGACTTTGTAGATTAAAATTTCTTTCTTTCAAAATGACTGGATCTTCTTCGATTTGGTTTCGTTGTTTTCTTACATCGGTTTCGTGCTATATAAACTACGTAAAGGATTGATATGCTGCCAAGAAAAACAAAACCAGATCTATAAATATATAGATATACAAGAAGATGTATCCAGCGTTACCAGGTAATTATGTAACATTAAATTAGTAATAAAATATGAAATAAATAAACAGGAAAGAAAATGAGCCATGTGTGTACGAGTATTATATTTTTCTTAACTCTTCACTTCTTGTTAGCAAAAAAAAATAGAGGAGCTGAGATTGAAACCAAAACAAAGATTGTGAGTCAAATACGATATTCAGCTTGACACGAACATTAAAAAGTGTTTTCAAACCTACTTATTCTTAACATAATGTGAACGATTCGCGCATGCCCAATCGTGAAATAGTTGACAAACAAATAAAATTCAAATGAACTCCAAGTACCAGCTTTTCAATCCTGACCTCTTTTATAACCCTTTTTACAGGATAAAAAACTGATAAAAATATTCCATATGTCTGAATATCCTATACACCAAGTTTAAAGTCTGTAGATAAAAACATTGTTGAGTATATAGTTTGAGACATATTCTCACACACATTCTCACTTATATGTATATATATAATTACATATATATGTATATATATATATATGTACATATATATGTATATACATAATTATATATACATATATCTGATACAATGATAAAACGACACTATTTATTCACTTAAGTTGATTGCATATTCTCTTCAGATGTGTACAAGATAATATAAAAAGGTTTGTGTCACATACGGCCAAGAAGAAAATATTATTGACAGGAGCCGTTTATGCGAAATGGGATCAACCATCTTTCTCGCTGGAACAGTTTAAAGAGAGACGGATGACAACATAGTCCGTACTAGGGAATAGTCAGAGACAAAGTACATGAAACACAGCCAAAAACAAAACGACACTTGATAATGACACCAAGTGATGAACGAACTAAGATTCATTAGCAAATTGTGTTGCCCGAGTTTTTGTAAATCACAAAAAAATAAAAAATAAAAACGACTCCGTTTTTAATTTGACGTTTTTCCCAACGGAGCCATTGTCGTCGATAATTTGACCGACAGTCATAGACAAGTGCTTATTGCCCACGACCGATTTCCTGAGACGACGCTTTAGAATAAATTGTTATTATGCCTGCTAATGTCTCTGTTACATTATCATTATATTCAATTTAATATCGCTCATAGTAGAAAACATATTATACATAATCGATGTTGCTCGTGAGTATTGTGACTTTCATCATTTTTCGCTCATTATACTTCCCCTATATTTCTCTTAACAGATTATGGATATAAATTTCTCTTAAAATCTTGATTATATAAATATATAGAAGAAATATATATATGGCCTGGTCGTACAATATATACAAATAACATAATTTAATTAATGCAGATTTCGTATTTATTTTATACTAATCTGGATGCCCGGCGTTACCCGGGTGTTTCGAGGTGTGTGTTGAGAAAAGAAAACAAAAGTGGTAGTAGGCTGGCAGGCAGGCTCGAACTCGTACCGCGAAGGAGAAAAAGAGCGCGAAAAAAAACAAACAAAAAAACAAAACTGACGTCTGTGCTGTTGCGCCAATTGCCAAACCAGAAATGTCGTAGGTTTAAATTAAGGGTAGTCAATCGAAAAGAGGGGATTACTTTCGGAAATATCGTCAAAAAATGCGACCACTTCCCGTAGAAAAGTGCCCAGTTAAAGGTGAAGGAATGATTGCTTTCAGCGGATTTTTCGATATTTGTTGTCCGTAGGATCGAGGGTCAAAACGTAACATCCGTCGCCCCTATCAAAAGTTTTAGATAGACATACAAACAAACATACATACATAATTTTAACAGCTTGATGAACCTAGGTGCCCTGCGTTGCCCGGGTGTTTGGAGATGTGTGTTGAGCAAAAAAAAAGTAGTAGTAGGAAAACAGGCTTGAACCCTCTCCCTGATGTGCACAGTTAAGGATGAAGGAGTTAAATATTTTAGGCTTATTTTTCGTCCGAAAGTTAGCTTCAAAATGATATCGATCTCGTGAATATATGTCGTTTCTGTGAAATTTTTTAGGCAGACATACAAACATACATTTAAACAGATAGGTGTGATTTATATTATAGATTGTATTGAACCTCTATGGCTGACTGGGATAGCTTCCACACATTCATATCTGATTTACCTATGCACTCCATGTTTAAAAAGGTAGTGTCTTCTATGGTATCAGATCTGACCGAATGGTTAATTGTAGGCATAGACAAATTCATACCATCTAAAAAATTCCCCCAAAAACCTAACAGCCAGCCAGAATGTGCTGCTGCTATCGCGCACAGAAATCACTTTTTCCATAGCTACCAACGTAATAGATGTACTGATACTAAAGCTGCTTTCAGGACTGCCAGCAACCACTGTAAAAGAGTAATAAAAAATGCAAGAGAGCTATATACCCAGTCTGTTAAATCCAACGTAGCTGATCAGCGGCTTGGTTCCCACCAATTTTGGCAAATGGCAAATAGGATCCTGAACAGAAGTGTGCGTTCTATCCCAACCATTATCAATGGACCAGAGGTCATCTCGTCAGCATCAGACAAAGCCAAACTATTTGCAAAGAACTTTGCAGCTAATTCTACCCTATGCGACAAAGGCCATCAACTCCCGATATTTCCTCCTATAAAACAGAACACGCTAGGTAAGATACAAATATCCGTGCATGAGGTCGCTAAGCTAATTAAGAAGCTTGATTCCAGTAAAGCAACTGGCCCTGACGGCATCCCAATTATAGTGTTAAAAAAGATTCAACCAGAACTTGCTCCCATAGTTACGAAACTGTGTAAGCACTGCCTTAAGGAAAAGTGCTTTCCGACTACCTGGAAGACCTCATCAGTTTGCCCTGTATTTAAGAATTCAGGTGATATGTCATCTCCCTCTCAGTACAGACCAATAAGTCACCTGTGTGTTATGAGTAAGTTGCTGGAATCCATCTTAAATAGAGAAATAGTCAACCACCTCAGCAGAAACAACCTTCTTAGTGACACACAATATGGTTTCCGCTCTGCAACATCTACCGCAGATGTGCTGACGGTTATATCCCACAGGATTAGTGAATCTCTTGACAAAGGCTTCCTTTCTAGGGCAATAGCTCTTGATATATCAAAAACCTTCGACAAGGTATGGCATAAGGGTTTACTTCACAAAATTTCCAGCTACGGTATAACTGGAAATGTTTTCCCAATCATTAAATCATTTCTCTCCGATAGGCTCATAAGAGTAGTGGTAGATGGACAAAAATCGGATGCCTGCAATATAAATGCTGGAGTCCCTCAGGGGTCAATCCTGGGCCCAACTCTCTTCCTGATCTACATCAATGACCTCCCTAAACACATACTTAAATCATTCGTTGACATCTATGCTGATGACACGACCATCTACGGCAACACATCAAAGGCTGTAAATGACAAAGTTCTCTCTGATTCTCTCTCCTCTGATCTCGAGCGCGTGGTTAAGTGGGGGAAGACGTGGCTGGTTACCTTTAATGCATCTAAAACCAAACTCCTATCCTTACATCATCAACGCTCTGATCCCCATCTGGCATCAATTGGTATGGATGGCTTTCGTCTGGGAGAGGCAAGTGTTTTGACAAGCTTCTGGGTTTGAACTTTACCCCTGATCTGAAATGGAACACGTACATCAATTCTGTTGCCAAGGTCACTGGAAAGATGATGGGATCCTTCTACCGCTCCAGAAGATATATCACTACTGATGCAATTCTCTATCTATATAAAAGCCAAGTACGTCAAATGATCGAATACTGCTGCCATATCTGGGCAGGAGCTGCTAAAAACAGCCTATCCTGCATTGACAGAGTACAAAATAGACTTCGTGGCTTAGTGGGGGATGCCCTTTTCTCTACCCTGCAACCTCTCTCCCACAGAAGAGACGTTGCGAGCCTATCCTTGTTTTATCGTTATTTCCATGGCAGGTGCTCGTCTGAACTCCAATCTCTGGCACCCCCCTCGCCAATCTTTCACGAAAAACACCCGTATAGCCGAATCCATTGTGAAAAATTTCCCCCACTCTTTATCTGTGCCTAAATCAAAACGTGGATGAACAAATATTCTTTCTTAGAACTGCACACCTGTGGAACTATGTCCATCTATCTTCTTCCCACCTGACTACAACTTGGATGTCTTCAAGTCCAACGTTAACAAATTCCTAATGAACCGCCCCCTTAAGTAAATACTTCATTAAATCTCCACACTAACGTAATGCACTTGCAATAACCCTTATCCCTGAATGGCTTTCGGGCCTTGATAAGTGGTGACCACTATGTAAAAAAACAAAACAATATATAGTAATGATTTAAAAAAAACAAATTAAAAATGACTCGTGCGCCACCACCGAAAAACAAAACAAAAACGCTTTACTTACGATTCACGTTTCCCTTTGACGGAAGTACTTGACCTATGAACACTTATAAGGCAAACATTAAAACATGAACCAATAAATATTATGTTACGCATGCATATTCGTAATGCCGTCGGTCAACCATCACGTGGCAAATTCCATTTTTTTATGATCACAATTTTGCACTGATTTTTCCCCGGCTAAATCCCAAATATAAAGTTTCCGCATGAGTTTGAATATCCCATATATTAAGTTTCATGTCTGTAAACCAAAAACTGATCAGGGAGTTTCGCAGGCAGTTTTTAAATACAATATATATATATGTGTGTGTGCATACGCATAAATAAACATATATAGAAAGAAGTTTGTGTTTACTGTAATATTTTATGCAAATATTACGCAAGTATAAATCATGTAGAATATATGCATGAATATAATAACACCTTATCTATATAATACTAAAACTGTCGTTCTTGGTTGTTTGCTTGTTTGCTTGCGCACTATCCTCCTCCTCCTCCTCTTCCTACTACTACTACTACTACTATGCCTCCTCATCTTGCTACTACTATTACTTCTCCCCTTTACCACTACTACTACGCCTCCTCTTCCTCGTCTTACTACTACTACGCCTCCTCTTCCTTATCCTACTATTACTACTACTGGCTGACATGTATTTTCCCTACTACTACTACTCTACTACGGCATTTCTTTTACATCGTTCATTTCCGTATTACTTTAAGTTATTTTAACGCAATTTTCTTACAAATAAATCTACTATTTTACAATGTATTGTTTTACTGTGTACGTTTTCAGCGACCCAATTTTTTCATCCCCCCGTTTAAATTAAAAGATATTTCAAAATTTGAATTTAACTTTACGTATTATGGCATCTGTTCAGTGCACATCACTATAACTATGGCAAATCACTGTAAGTTTTTTTTTTATTCAAGAATAAACAATTATAAACAGAACGACTCATAGAAATCTATCTATATTCTTTATTTCATTTTAATATACTTTCATAGAAATGTTTCTGTCATGTCACAAAAAACTATTTTCTTTACGTCACAAGTGTCATGAACATACATTAATTCAATAGCTAATATAACATAAGGACCCCTTAGGGGATGTTTTGCAACTATTCTGTATTACAACTATAATGTCGCAATTTTCTCACAAATAAATCAACTTTGACCTGTTGACAACGTATTTCTTTTTACTGTGTACGTTTTCAGCGGCCTATTTTTTTTGCGTTTTAAATTATCCAAATAAACAATTGATAATACTTTCTGCATTTTTTTTACATCGTTGATTTCCGTATTAAGTTTAAGTTATTTTAACGCAATTTTCTTACAAATAAATCTACTATTTTACAATGTATTGTTTTACTGTGTACGTTTTCAGCGACCCAATTTTTTTCATCCCCCCCCCCGTTTAAATTAAAAAATATTTCAAAATTTGAATTTAACTTTAAGTATTATGGTATATGTTCAGTGCACATTTACCTATAAGTATAGGAAACCACTTATAATTCAATGGCTGTAAGTTTTTTTTTCAAGAATAAACAATTATAAACAGAACGACTCATAGAAATCTATCCATATTCTTTTTTCATTTTAATATACTTTCATAGAACTGTTTCTGTTACGTCAGAAAAACTATTTTTTTACGTCAAAAGTGTCACGCTCATACATCAATTCCATAGTTAATATATACTGACCCAACGGGTCATGCGTAATCTAGTATTTAACTAAAGATGATCATCTCATAACAAAACCTAAAACTAATACGGAATTACTTAGAATGAATGTTTAAAAGAATATACAAATTAGCTAGATATTTTTAAGATGAATGCAATTCCACGACCCATATATAACAAAGTTGTATTTTCTTTTCAAACAAATAGAACAAAAATAATATGAATACCAATACACAAAAAAGCAAATTTATAGGATTATAGATCCCCCCATATATATATATATATATATATATATATATATATATATATATAATACAAGAATGATGGTGTATCTTGTAATTTAATTTATTTTCTTTGTATATATTATTACTTAATACCCAGTGTGCGTTTACGAACGTTTTCTTACACCGAGGTTATACCATGTGACAGATTGGATATTCAGTTACCATTGACGAAGATAAAACACGAAGAAACAATAACCTATTACAAATTCTTTTATAAAATATTATGCTTAAAGAATCGATAAGATATAATAATATTTACCATTACACATTTGTATAACGAAGGCTTATCTTTGAAATACTCATTTATAATTTACTAGCGGAGGTTTCCGGCGTTCCCCGGGTGTTTGAAGGTGTAAAAGAAAAAAATAAGTTTTGGTAGACAGGTAGGCTCGAACCCGAGGCCTTGGGGCGAAGGTTGAAAAGAAAGTGTGACACGTTACCACGACGTTAAGCGGTAAGTGAAGCGAGAATGGTTGAAATTAACCGGTTAAAAAAAGCAGGTGCTTAAACGAACGTCAACGTCCGCTTTTCTAGATCAAACATCACGCAAGGTATGAAATCACAGCGCGAATTTTGTAACATAAAAGTCACTCAAATAAAATAGATGGACGACCTCATTTCGTAAATCGGGGATATTATAATCTAGAAAGTATATAAAAAGTTGTAAGAATTAGTGTCCCCCCGGAGTGCCCCCGGGGTCCCCCCTCCAAAAGACTGCCTGACATACAAAAAGAAATGCACACACACACACACACACCGTTTTGCTTTTATATAATAGATGAATGGAGGTACTGTTCTATCTACCACACTAATAAATAGGGCTGTTACAACAGACAATTTTTTCATTGTTTTGACTCTCGAGTATATACCCACACAGTCAGACTCAGTTAATCAACCGAAAACCACATCACTGTATATAAAAACATATAAAATATGAACTGATATATACTCGAGATTCAAAACAATGAAAGGATTATTCTGTTGTCACAGCCCTACTAATAAAACTTAGTTATAATTATAAGTAAGGTTTCTTTTTGAAATACTCATTGATAAGGTTTCTAGGTAATAAAGTTGAAGTCTACAGTCGGCGATGCAGAAGTTTTTAGTTTGTGATCACGTGATTGTTAAACAACACAGGTTATTAGTGTATAATTATAGTAAATTAATAATTTTTCAATTTACATTTTGTTTTATAAGAAATGTAATTTTTAATGATTAGTAGCGCAGTAGCAGAATATTCTTTTCATTCTTTTGACTTTCGGGTATATATCCGTCACATTTAGACACACTTGATCAACCGAGAACCACATCCGTTTATATAAAAACATAGAAGATATTAACGGATATATACCTAAGGTTCAAAACAATAAAAGAATATGCTGTTGTCACATCCCTAATTATTAGTAATGAATTTTCATATTTTATATTTAAAAAAAAGTAAGATTTTGAAAACTTCGTAGTTTTTTTGTTTTCTTTTACATTTATAAGATTTGATATTAATTTTAAAAATAAATATAACTATTTACGTATGTTTCCGAACAAGTTTATGGGGTACCTCGTAATTTATAGGTGATTTCATGATGTTTAAACGTTGACTTTTAAATCTTTCGGAATATTTGGGGACTTTAGGGGCATTTTGGATTTTATGAGGTGTCAATATATTTAGTTGTTGAGACTCGAAAGAAAGTAAATTATTATAAATTTTTATGAATTTTTTTCAGATAAATATTGTATTAATGTAATTCGGACTAATGCTCCAATATAAACTGATCGGTCGCTGTAACCTCAGGCCTTCCTGTATCTTATCGAATTCGGGAATCTTTCTATGGAATTCGAGAACATGCACGAAATGTCGAACGGAAACGTTTATTTAATCCATAGGAGTTAGCATGTTCTCACACCAAATAAAATTCAGTTCTAATTGACATTACACACACACACACACACACACACACACACACACACACACACACACACACACACACACACACACACACACACACATACACAGATAAACACATACATAAAAATGTGTGCATGTATATCATTCAAACACGGTAGAGTTTTGAATATATAGTTAAGTTGCAGTTTTAGTAGTTTAGAACTGCCTTGAATCCTCCCCACTCACTCATTTTTCATCCAAATTTCAAAGACTTATTACATTTTATAGATCACCTTGTAAGGTATATTGTGAAAAAAAATCAATGTTGGTTCAGTTAAACAAAAGTTAAGATGAATTTACTGGTGTTCAAAATCGTAAAAACAAACGTAAGGACGTGATCGACGTTTTTTATGATTTGCTTCCATAGCAACTATGTCGCTTTAGCGACTACTGCTTCTACCAAATCCTCGCTAAAAAGTAACAAGTGCAACAGAGAAAATGGAAGAATGAAAGAGAGATAATTGGGCGGATTTTATTAAAAGAATAGGAGTGCTATACAATATTATTACATACATGTATGTTATGTTTATCGGTGCAAATAATAAGATAGACATTTTACAAAGAACAAATGAATTTACAGAAAGCCGTGAAAAAACCATTGTCAAGCGATTTCGATTGCTCCACGAATCATGATCAGGTGTTGAAGTAAAAGTGCGACCGAGCGAAAATTAGAATTAAAAGTGAAAACTAAAAAAAATACAGTAAACGGCGATAAGTTAAAATGTATTGAGTCGATTGACAAAGGCTTCCTTTCTAGAGCAATTGCTCTTGACATATCAAAGACCTTCGACAAGGTATGGCATAAGGGTCTACTTCACAAAATTTCTAGCTACGGTTTAACTGGAAATGTTTTCCCAATCATTAAATCATTTCTCTCCGATAGGCTCATAAGAGTAGTAGTCGATGGACAAAAATCAGAGGCCTGTAGTATTAAGGCTGGAGTCTCTCAGGGGTCAATCCTGGGCCTAACTCTCTCCCTGATCTACATCAATGACCTCCCTAAACACATACTTAACTCATTCGTTGACATCTATCCTGATGACATGACCATCTACGGCAACACATCAAAGGCTGTAAATGACAAAGTTCTCTCCGATTCTCTCTCCTCTGATCTCGAGCGCGTGGTTCAGTGGGGGAACACGTGGCTGGTTACCTTAAATGCATCTAAAACCAAACTCCTATCCTTACATCATCAACGCTCTGATCCCCAGCTGGCATCAATTGGGATGGATGGCTCTCGTCTGGGAGAGGCAAGTGTTTTGACAAGCTTCTGGATTTGACCTTTACTCCTGATCTGAAATGGAACACGTACATCAAGTCTGTTGCCAAGGTCACTGGAAAGATGGTGGGATCCTTCTACCGCTCTAGAAGATATCTCACTACTGATGCAATTCTCTATCTATATAAAAGCCAAGTACGTCCAAGGATTGAAAACTGCTGCCATATCTGGGCAGGAGCTGCTAAAAACAGCCTATCCTGCCTTGACAGAGTACAAAATAGACTTCGTGGCTTAGTGGGGGATGCCCTTTTCTCTACCCTGTAACCTCTCTCCCACAGAAGAGACGTTGCGCGCCTATCCTTATTTTATCGTTATTTCCATGGCAGGTGCTCGTCTGAACTCCAATCTCTGGTCCCCCTTGCCAACCTTTCACGAAAAACACTCGTCTAGCTGAATCCAATGTGAAAAATTTCCCCACTCTTTATCTGTGCCTAAATCAAAACGTGGATTCCATGAACAAAGCTTCTTTCTTAGAACTGCACGCCTGTGGAACTCTGTTCCGTCTGCCTGCTTCCTACCTGACTACAACTTGGATGTCTTCAAGTCCAACGTTAACAAATTCCTAATGAACCGCCCCCCTTAAGTAAACACTTCATCAAATCTCAACACTAACGTACTGTACTTGGAATTAACCCTTATCCCTGAGTGGCTTCCAGGTCTTGATAAGTGGTGACCACCGTGTAAAAAAAAAAAAAATTAAAAGTCGGTTAAAAATATAGGTCGATTAAAAATTCGAGTATTAAATCAGAAGGTTCGTGGACGTCGTTAAAGTCCGTCCACTACGAACTACGCAAAATATTTTAGAACGTTACTGCTTTTCTCGAATGCAATATCATTTATAGTGGGTTGAGGTGTTGTCATATATGATGCCGGACTCCCAGGTAAATTATCTATTATAATGCAATCTATCTTTATATATACGGTGAAGGCGGAGACACATCTACATTAACATCAACTTTGTATTCAAATCTTTCCTAAATGTTTGATACGGCAGTTGCGTCGTAAGAAAGATGTAGGTCCTTTGAGGCTGTCTCTCTAAAAATGTCATAGCAGAAACATGTATACACACATGTGTAACCAATAAGGGTTTTATGAATAAATATACAATCATTACGTTCTCCTGGTGCATCGAACAATTTTCTTATAAACTCGGGAGTTTCAGTGGATTACATCAAGGAAACTATAACATTAGTGTGCGTGTGTGTGTATGTGTGTTTATTTGAATCTTCGACCAAGTATCTATATATGCGAGTTGTTGTATCGGTGTATTTGGACGAAGAAAAATATATATGTGAGCATATGATTATTTGAATGAAAAAGAAGACGAGGAAGAAACAGGTATTTATTTGCTCCCCCACCGAGCAAATTAGGCACAATACCGATTTTTAATGTGAGGAGTGAAGGGGAAATTGGGACCAACTCCCCGGTGAGTAGGGGAGCTGGATAGTGACAATTGGTATGAAGGGTTGCCCCTACATTTAACAAGGTCTTATGTGTAAGGCTAGCGCCACATATGGTCTTTGCTTGCAGTATCTGCCGGAACAGATACTACACTTTGATCTTTACCAAAAGGCCAAGAAAAGGATATTTATTTGCTCCCCCCACCGAGCAAATTAGGCACAAGGCCGATTTTTAATGTGAGGAGTGAAGGGAAAATGGGGACCAACTCCTCGGGGGGTAGGGGAGCTGGATAGTGATAATTGCTATGAAGGGTTGCCCCTACATTGACCAAGGTTTTATATGTGGGGCTGCCCCCACATATGGTCTTTGCTTGCAGTATCTACCGGAACATATTCTACGCTTTAATCTATGTCAAAAGACAAAGAAAAGCTTAAAAAGCTCAGAACAGCATCTATTACCAACATACCTTTGATCTTAACGAAAAAGGCCAAGCACAAAAGTGTTACGGACAGACCGAAAAACCGACAGACGGAGTGAATTATAGAGTCGCTTGCACGCGACTAAAAAGAAGACGAGGATAAGATGGGAATAAATGATGTATAAACAGATTAAGAAGTGCAGAAGAACGAGAGGAAAAATAAAAGAATGAAAATGACGTCGTGAATCAGAAAATATCTATTCTCCGACAGTCGTGTCTGTTCGTCAGAATTGCTGTCAGCTAAGCTGGCGATTATTTCCAATAGTTTCTTGCCCTGGGCAACGTGATTTAAAAGATGGCCTCCAACGACATTTTCGCAACCTTCAATCACTTGGCGTCTTTTAATCTGTACGCGAATGCCCATTCAAACTGGCCGGACATGTTTCTCCTCAGAGAAGTTGGGAAAGGTCACCAGAATGTAAGATGGCCGCCAATGTGGAACATTTAAAGTAGGTAACTGAGAAGCAAATAAATAGGTAATAAATAAACACATAGAAGGAGAAAAAAGTTCCTTTAGATTCTGGGGAAGGAATCATGTATTCTGTTTGACATTAAAACCTGTCGGACTATGATTACAAACTTTTCTCACGTATATGTGCCTAAAGTCTGTTTTTTTTACTATATATTTAATTTTCCTCTTCTTGCTTTCCTTCTTGTTTTCCTTCTTTTTTACTCATCTTCTTTTCTTTTACTTTCATATTTACACCTTAAATATATATATATATGAAATAAAATGGAGGTGGAAGGACCTGGATACTCAACGTTTCGCCCGATTTATGCGGGCTTCTTCAAGAGGGATGGTCATTGACGAGAGAGTCAGAGGATTGGGGCTATATATAATGATGGGGGAGAGCAGCGTGTTTTCCTTATGTAAATTAGATGTCATATGTACATGTATATACATTTTATGAGAGAAAAAACTAAATTAGAGTAAACTAGTGTAGTGGATTACGTCTAAAAGATAAAATATCGTAGAGATTAAAAAAAAAATTGTGTTTAAATAAATAAAATGACACGAGATTACGAAAGAATCTTTTTTTTAAATTAGAAATAATTGAATTGGGATAAAATAGCGCAGTAACTTAAAAGATGGTGTCTAAAAATAAGAATAGGAGGTGATAAAATGGAGTCTAAAAATAGATAATGGAAAAATACAGTAAATAAGTAAAATAAAAATAAAATTAAGTGAAATTACGAATTTTTTTCTTTTTTTTGTATCGCGTTTAACCGGTGTCTAAGTTGTTTTCTTTAATAATTATTTTCGACAGAAAGGGAGCAACGTGGAAAAAACCTTTTCTTTGCTTAATTATATTGCTGGAATGGGAGATTATAGCTGACTCAATTAAACGTCGTGTGGATCTGTTATGCATGTGTTTAAGGAAAGTTGCTTTGTTAAAATCAAACTGGTGGTCGTTTTCCGTGATGTGACAAAATATGGCGTTGAGTGTATTGTTGTTTTTTACATCTCTTTTGAGTTCATATATTCTTTTATTTAAATTACGTTGAGTTTCTCCTACGTATATTCTTCCACAATCAAGGCAGGGTATGGAATATATTCCGGCTTTGGTGTTAATGTTGGTATTAGTTATAATTTTACGTGTTAGATCCCTAATTGTTAAAGAGTTTAGTTTTGTTCTTTGAATGCCTGTCTTATTTAGGTTCTTATAGATTGTGTCGTTGTTTTTATTAGTTGGTAATGTTAATTGTCTGTTGTGTGTCTGGCTATTTAGGGAATGGTCTCGGTTTCGGTTATGGTAAATTTTTAGTGCTTTTCTTTTTGTATATATTTTGTATATATATATATATATATATATATATATATATATAAAGAGAGAGAGAGAGAGACGTCAACATACAGTAGTGTTCCCCTGAATCAGTGTTACTCAGTGCGGTAAGACCAGCAACTACCCCAAGCTTGGAGATTGGTATGCAAAGCTCTATTTGTTTAAACAATGAGCATTACCTCAAGCTAAAATTGAAAATCGACAGTATATATATATTAGGCACCGCCAAAACTGGGGGGGCAGGTCAGTACTTTTTGACGGACCGTCTTTTTAAAAATCTACTAAAAATCAGGTAATTATCCGATCAATACGAAATTTTCAGCGATTATTAGGAGAAGAATTAACTTTATAACAGTGTACTTATTTTTCATAAACGATATTTATATATATATATATATATATTGCTTACAAAACCCTCCCTTGTTTTGAAGTGGGAACAAATATGCTTAAAATAATCATCTGAAACTGAACAACACATATTGTGTTGTTGTAAGGGACAGAATTATAGATTAAAAAAAAAAAATTGGTTGCATACCTTATTTTGACGTCTGAATATCAGAACTTCGATTGTGTTTAATTATCCCGCTTTTGAGTGTGAAATTCGGTGAATATGTTAAGTAAAATAATTAATTTAAGTTAAGCAAAACAAAAAAAAACATTTTTAATATTTATACGAAAAAAGCCATTTTAAAATTTTTGATAAATAAATTAACAATTTTTTTTTAGCGAGCCGAATAATGCATGACTATTATTAAACAGGGCATGCTTTGAATAATCGATACAAAAAAAAGTCGATAAATATTGTGCCCTTTGTGTTAAAAATAGCATCATTTTTTTCGATCCCGTTTGAAAACGCTTGCCGCCTTTCGACTACGGTGGACCAAACGCGCTGAAATAATTTTTTTTTTTTATTCTGCTTTAAATTGCCCCCCCCCCATTTTGGGGAGCCTGGCCCCCACACGTACTGGCCAGCCTCAGCTTAATAATACATTGAAATTTTCGTCACTGAAAAATAAGTTTTTTTGGCCTGTTTGGTCTATCATAGTTTTCTCCTTATCAAACGCAAACGTAAACAGAGTCGATCTAGACTCTACATCGACGCGAAATATTTGGTTACCTATATGAATAAGTGGAATTTTTTGAAATTCAGGTACTTATATTATAATATTTTTGCATATTCTCTTAGAAAATCATCCTAAATCTTAGTTAGACAATAAATAAATAAATAAATTAATTATTTCAAAACCCTTTTTTTTTAAATATATAAGTACGTTTTTTGTGCAAGACAAAAAATGTCAATTGTTAACTTTTTGGGAAAATTTAACATTTAAAATTTAATTAAAAATAGTAGAAAAAGTTTTACATTATTCTGTTTTCTATATGAAAAAATTCAGGTTTTATCTTTCTGGAAAAAAAAAAGTTACTCAGAAATAATGGATTTTAATAAATGTAATTTAGTTTAAAAAAAAACAACAACAACAACTTGATTTTGCGGCCATTTTTGGCGGTGCCTAATATATATATATATATATATATATATATATATATATATATATATATATATGTATGTATGTATGTGTGTGTGTGTGTGTACTAGCCTACCGCCCGGCGTAGCCCGCTCGTGAGATACGCTTAAATATGATGGTTTAATTTATGCAAAATACGTATTTATTATTATATAGTAAATTCCTATCGATTATAATACTGAACCCACTATATAATAGTGATTTTTACTAGTAAACAAAAAACAAATAGGATTTGGATGCCATCTGCTAGAATTGAAACCAAAACACACACGTCTCCGGCCTTGTTCTATATCGTCTTAGCCACGACCATTCTCATATAAACAATAAAAAATAACGTTCTAAACGTAGATATGTGCATGTAAATTGATTTAGTCGACTACTCATGCCGAGGTCAACTGTTTTGTTTTCGATTTTTACCCCTCAACACTTTTGTGGCCTAAAAAGCAAGTCAAAAGTGTGCTACATTTCTATATACACCATACATCAGACGTTAGCTCTGTAGACTAAATACCCAGTGAGGAATGTTGTATAAACTTTTCGCAAACACATTGAAAATTCATATATATATATATATATATATATATATATATATATATATATATATATATATATATAACTACAGCGATGAGCTGCTTAATAGCACTGTGTGTGGATGACTATAATGCTCCCTATCTTGGGTTGAGCATATTGTTAAGTGATATACAAACTGCCATTAGCGTATGAAGCGACGCTGTTTGTGTAAACAAATCGAGCGGAGGCATTTGGACGATGTCAAAAAATCGTTAATTCGTTACCCACACAGCAGCAGCCGTATAGTGCAATAGTGAGAAGACTTGACTGTCATCTGGGCAGTCGGGTTTCTATCCTGGCTTGAGACAGTTGCCTGTCTAGCCGCACTGATGAACTGTAAAACAGCGAAACAGTACTGTATGTGGATGACTATATATCATTATCATCATCATCGTCATCATGCGGTCCGTCAGTCTTGACGATGACTAGTCAGGGCCTCAGTGCTTTATCCTTCGGTGTTGGCATAGTCCCCTTTCTCTGTGAAACATCCGGTCACAGGCACTGCATATGTGGGTGCCAGGTTGTGTCGTCTATAGTGTCTCAGCTCTAAGGCTTCTCCAATCTTTCTCTCTATTTCTTTCTTTCCTTTCGATTGTTTCTCTCTATTTCTTTCTTTTCTTTGGATTGTTCCTCCCAACTCTCGACATTGATGTTCATTGCCTTCAGGTGCCGCTTTGTTACATCTTTGTAGCGAGGCTTTTGACGTCCTACCTTGCGGGTTACAGTTTCCATTTCCTCGTAGATCATCTTTAGAACTCGGTTTTCTTCAATTCTAGTAATGTGCCCGGTCCATCGTAGTTACATAGTAGCAAGGGAAGCTTTCACACAATTTAGGTTTGCTCTCGTGAGAACTTCCGTGTTTGGTATAAACTCACTCCTTTGATCTTCATGATCCTTCTCAGGTGTCTCTGTTGGACGGCTTCCAATCTCCTTACGTGTTCTCTATACAGAGTGTAGGTCTCTGCTGAGTACAGCAGGGCTGGCAGGACGATGCTTTTGTAGACTCTGCCGGATACCAGCCCTTGTCCAGAGCCTTTTTTCTAGCTTTCCAAAGGAGGCACATGCGCTTTGAATTCGGCAGCTTATTTCTTTATCAGCATGGTCATCAGTGCTTAGAGTGCTTCCAAGGTATTTGCAGTTTTCAACAACATTTAGCACCTTGCCGTTTATAGTTATTATAGGCTCTTGCTGGTCGTTGTTATCTGGTGATGGCTGATCCATCACTTCAATCAGAGCGTGTGTGGATGAAGACACCTTCTTCGATGCTTTGATGAAGCGTCATTAGGATGGCTGTCAGAAATAGATCAACAGTATTGGGGCCAGTACGCACCCCGTTTGGTGCCGTTGTTTACTTCCAAGAGTTCACTTTCTAGATTCTCTACTACAAATCTCCCTTTTGTTCCTTCGTGAACTTGTTTGATAATTTCCGCAAAGTGATCGGGGTATCCAAACACTTTAATGACCTTCCACAGCATTTTTCGATCAACTGTACGGAAGTCTACAAAGACTATGTAGAGCTCTCGATATTGTTCAATGGCTTTTTCCTGAATCTGCCCTAAGCTGAAGATCATATCTATTGTAGATCTTCCATGCCTGAATCCACACTGAACCACTTTAGCCATTATTTTTCCGGCAATGGCAGCAAAGATATACCTCGGTAATTGTTGTAGTCTTTGTGATCACCTGTTTTTGTAGATTTGAATAATAATTACATCTTTGAATTCTTGTGGCAGCGTTTCTTGTTACCAGTATTTTGCTATTAGTTGGTGAAGTTTTCTCATGAGTTGTTCTCCACCGAACTGGTATACCTCAGGTGGTATGCCGTCAATTCCTGGAGATTTGTTCATTTTAGTTTTGTCAATTGCTTTTCTTACTTCCCCAAGAGTTGGTGTGTCATTCCGGTCCATCTGCTGGGGGAACACTGTTATGTGGCTTAAGATATCCTCATCCGTATTGGATTGTACATTCAGTAAGGTGCCGAAGTACTCTTGCCATCTTTGAATTATCTGTTTTGGTTTGCTCAGTATGGTGTTTCCATCTTCTGATAAGAGGGTGTTAGTCAACTGGGCTCTAGGGCCATACACTTCCTCCACTGATATGAAGAAACCTGCAGAATTGTTTTCCTCCGCTTGCCTCCGCATATCTTCAGCCTTTTTCAGCCACCAGGTGTTTTCCATTTCTCTTAGTTTTTTTTTCTGGACGTCTGCCGTCACTTGTTTCAGCTTCTTCTGATTTGCTCTAGTCGGGTTGCTTAGCTTTGATTTTAATGCTTGGTTTCTTTCATTTATTACATTTCTAATCTTTTGGTCATTCTCATTGAACCAGTCCGCATTCCACTTTTTTGTGTAACCAAGTACCTCTGCCACAGCGGAAAATACAGGCCTGCTTAGCAAGTCTCATATTTGTTCTGGTGAATAAGAAACATCAGTGGTTTGTTCTAATGCTGAGTTGATTGAAAGTTGTATTCTATCTTGCCATTTTCTCTCTCCGAGCTTTGATGTGCCTAGCCTTCGTTGTCGCCCTGCTGTACACAGGTTGAAGGTAGTCTTGATTAGGTAGTGGTCTGTTTAGTAATCTGGTCCTCGCGTAGCTCTTGTGTTCTTGACATCTTTGAGGTTCTTCCTTCTTGTGATAACATAGTCCAGGAGATGGCGTCTCTTTGACCTGGGATATTCCCAGGAGTAGTAATAGTTATGCGAATGTTGGAAGTAAGTGTTCGTAATTGCCAGTTCAAACTCCGTGCACAAACAGAGCAGAAGTTCTGTATTTGAATTGGGATTTCCCTTTCCAAACTTTCCGAGAACAGGGCTCCATGTATTGTAGTCATGTCCCACTCTAGCATTGAAGTCACCAAGGAGAACTAGTTTATCCGCTGCGAAGACGTTTGATATGGTGTCCTTCAGCTGAGAGTAAAAAGCCGCCTTTTCTTCGTCTGGGTAGGTCATTGTCGGCGCATAGACGTTGATGATGGTGATGTTACGGTTATGGGTATGTGGTGATTCGCAGCGTCATTATTCTTTCAGAGACTCCTCTGGGGCTCTCTGCGAGTCTATTGGCTAGGTCATTTCTGATCTTAAAAGCGACTCCAGCTCTGTTTGGTTGATCTACAGGACAACCCTTCCAGAAATAGGTTCTTCTTACTTATCTTAGTTGGCCTTCCCCACTGAGTCTTGTCTCCTGCAATACAGCTATGTCGATATCTGTATTTTCGAGCTCCAAATCTATAAGTGCTGTTCTTCTATGTGGTCTGTCACCCAAGTCCGTATCGAGCATGGTTCTGACGTTCCATTTAACGATGTTCAAGTCTTATGTGTTGTTATTTCTTCTGTTGTTACCGCTCGATTGGAGATCCACTGCCCGCAGTCAGATGGTTTTTGGATGAGCTTTGTTTACCTCACCTTTTATAGAAGCGTCCCCTTCCAGGGCAAGCAGTGATATCCCTGAACAGGGCTGCTTGGTCATCCGTGTAGCTGCCTCAGGGTATCGTCATCAACTCAGTACACCTGCGATCTTCACACACGGCCCCCTATGCGCAGAGGTTGGACTAGTGGCTCCCAGCTCTCACACCTGCCACCGTTATTCTCACTCCATCACCACAGGACTTTCCACCTTGGCTCCTAACTTGCTTGCGCAGTTTAGGTGTAGTATCTGTTGCGCATCAGATAGACACCCTCTGAACCTCCAATGCTCATGGCCCGTGGAGCGAATCCGCGACGACTTGCAGCAAAGGAGGCTGCAGCTTCTGGCCGGAAGTAATCTCAGTGAGGTTGACAATCGTCCTATCGTGTCCGCTATTACGCCTTTTCTTTCTTGATAAGGTTCCATACCCTTTTAAGGAAAACTGCTAAGCAGCAGTAGGATTTGAAATTTCATTTCTCTTAGCCTTTTGCTGTGATAAAGCCCACAAAGCAGTGGTGTCTGATTTTTGGGTTGGTTCCCCTAGTCTTAGCCTAACCAAGGGCACCCACAAGACAGTGGGGTAGGGGTTGGTAGTGTGCCAGGGCATGTCCACACATCGGTGGGCCATAACGCATTACCTCTGGGGTCCCCTACTACTCGAGATCTCCTACAAGTTTAGCCTGGGACCGCAAGGCACCCAGTTACGATGTGTGGCCAACGTGGAGGCACTGTAGGAGTCTTGATGATGGAGAGGCTACGTACTGGCAGAGAAGACTTATGCATAGCTGCTCCCTTTTCACCGTGAGGTTAACCAGCGGTGTTAGCTGAAAGCGAGAAGGCATGCAAGCATGAACTTAACACTAACTTGTACCTAACACACTAGATACATCACATCCCCTCGTCGGATCAAGAAACTGAACCCACACACGGATGACTATATATATATATATACATATATATATATATATATATATATATACTAGCAAACAACCTAACAAAACTCAACACTATATATATATATATATATATATATATATATATATATATATATATATATATATATATACATACTAGCAGATGTGGCCGGTATAAAACGTAACGTTAAATACCTTTAAAAAATTAAGTAAAACAACTGAATTGAGACATGCGCATACTAGTCTTGTGTTTGTTTTTCTAAATAGTTTATTTTTTCTAAATAGTTTATTTTTTCTAAATAAAATAAAAATACTCCAGCTGAGATCGAAACAAAAACCTAAATACAGTGAGCCTAGTACGATAACAATAGGGCTAGCTTGCCACATATATCAAACATTTTAAAACACCTTACTTATCCTTAACAGAATGAATTTGTCATGTGAATGATTCCCGCATGCGCGGTCGTGAAAAAGTTGAAAAATAGATAAAAATCCGTGTACCTGATTGCACATTTTTTAATTTCGTCCCTTAGAAACCCCCTTTTCCGGATGAAGACCGATTAAAAAGTTTTACATACGTCTAAATGCACTATGTGCTAAATTTAAAGTTTGTAGATATAACATTCGTTGAGTATATAGGTTGAGAGTTGTGCTCATACACACACCTTTTCACTTTCATATTTAATACACACATGCACATGCCTGAGTTTCCTCCCATATTTTGACCCGATTTTTTAAAAGGAATTAAGCGCTACATTTAATACTAGGCAACGTCTGACATATATACTAGTATATATGCATATATATATATATATTTCCGAGCTCAGGATTCGAAAGCCGAGCCTCTTGCATGCGAGGCAAGCACTCTACCAACTGAGCAAACGCCCCGCACACAAGAATTTCTATTAACCAACACAGATAAAGCAAACCGCGCCGAAATCCGACTGTGAAATGAACCCACTTCGTTTCGACAAGGGACGCGGCCGTCCAACCAGTCAATAACCCCTGCCGATGTCTCACAAGCAGGAGTTTTTTTTTTTTTTTTTTTTTGGTTCATTTCACAGTCGGATTTCGGCGCGGTTTGCTTTATCTGTGTTGGTTAATAGAAATTCTTGTGTTTGCTCAGTTGGTAGAGTGCTTGCCTCGCATGCAAGAGGCTCGGGTTTCGAATCCTGAGCTCGGATGTGTCTAACTGGTGAGCCCAAATGAGGGCGAAACTCGAGTCTTGGACTTCTGGTTCGTTGACTGTCATGGCTCTTGTGAGCTGCGACGTTGTTTGGCTGTGGAATTTATTATACAATCTCTCACATTCTGAAAATCATATATATATATAAGTTTCTATGCATAAAATTATTCCCTTTTATTTATCTTTTTCTCATACTTTTATTTACATTATTTAATACGCTCTTTTAATACTTCTTCGTCTAATATGATTTTCATCCTTTCCCCTCAATTTATTGTCCTATTTTCTACATATTCTTTTCGGCTTATGTCATATATTTGTTCAATGCGATAAGAACTTCTTGCTGTTGGAAAATTTATGGTAGTCTTTAATCTCAAGAAGTCTACTTACAAAGGTTTACCTTCTCTTGAAAAAGAGAACAGTGTATTGCTAATTTCCTGGACCCATGCAACTGATAAATGCTTACAAGGAAGTTTACCCATTTTTTGTTGGCGAAATATAGCTTATCACTGTGCATTTGCTTCTCAGAACTAAACGACATTATCTCTAACGTAAAGAAAACTTGACCTTATGTGGAATCAAAAATATACTTGACCTTATGTCTACCCTAAACTAAACTAAACCGCATGTCTAAGCAAAACAAAACTTGAACTTATATCTAACTAAAACTTAACTTGACCTTATATCTAACCAAAACTAAACCTTACATTATGCCTAATCAAAACTAAACGGTCTTATGTCTAACCAAAACTTAACTTGACCTTATGTCTAAGAAAAACTAAGCTTGACTTCATTTCAAACTAAAACTAAACTTAACCACCATGTCTAATCTTAACTCAACTTTACTTTATGTCTAACAAAAACTAAATTTGAGCTTGGACCTAACCAAAACTAAAATTGACCTGTGTCAAACTTACACTAAACTTGGCCTCAAGTCTAACAAAAAAAATGAACTTAACCTCATATCTTACCTAAACTAAATTGGTACTTTTTAACCAAAAACTAAACTGACGTAAACTGGGTTTGCCCTTTTGTCTAACCAAAACTAAACTTAACCTCATGTCTATTATCCTGTAGACAAGGTAATTAAATAACTTACTCTTTTATGCAGCATATTTCCGTAATTTTTCTTATTCTTTTTTTTTTCGCCTTCGTATTTTCTTCTCCATCTTCACGCGACTTATTTTCTTCTTCGATACGTCATCTTAATCATACTTTTTTCTAGTGCTTCTTCATGTTTTCTTTCTTCCATACTCTTTCACTTTTTTCTTTTCTGTCTCATTCGTCATCTTCTTTTTCATCTAATATAATATCTAATTTATATTCAATATATTCTTCTACATCTTAGCGTTAATCTTTTCCCCTTTATATATATATATATATATAAATTGCAAAGATAAATATTATCGTAATATAGAAACATGTCAATCAAATAAAAATCTCAACAGACAGAGCATCTAAAAATATAAGACAATTAAAATAAAACAAAATGAATTAAAACATTTATCGATCCATCAAATTCAAACATGAAAAAAAAGAAGGAATTATTATAGATACATCTCCTTAATTATTACATAAACTTGCTAAAAAACAGACTTTTATTGAAAAAACCTGCATCACATTTAAATAAAATTGAACGTTTTCTTAAATTATTATTATTTATCTGGGACAACGCCAATCAACAAAATACCACATCTGGAGAATTTGTTTCTTTCGTTTTAATTTTAAGCCGATATGAACACATACATACGCACAGAAAACGGTCCTGTAAATAATAGTTATATATTCTTCATGCTATACTCTATGCAATTCTTTTCGCTTATATGCAACACAAACTATATTGCTTCATAAAATGCTGTGCGATGTTTTTTTTTTCTTTTTAGCCTACTCTTATTCTTCTTCCGTTCAATTTTATTTTGCCAAAATTTACCTTCCTAGGTTTGGCAATCTCACTCTTTAATAAGGGGTTAATTTATTGCTAATAGGCTAACAAATCACTTCTCATGAATGTCGATCGGATTGTTCAGGCATTTTTTGTGAACCAGAGTGTTCTTTCATGGGCGCTGACTTTTGACTTCCAGTCATATTTTTCGCTGTAGGAGTTGTGATAAATACAAACTACCCTTATGTCAACAGCTATGTTCCAAAATGCATGGCCCTGTCGGTGGGGCATTAGAATACGCCGAATGCCCTCCCCCCTGCAGAGGGCAAAAGTCCCTCAATGGGGGTCCTGGTTATGACCTTAAACTATATCCGATGGTGAGGCCCCAGCTTGCGGGCTCTGGGAAGTGTGGAGTCACCCTTTAATTGCCATTGCTCCCAGGTCCACTCTGACCCGGAGTGGTAGTACCTGTTAGGGTCCCAACTCTGAGTTAAATAGAAACTGACTTACAAAAAACAAATATATTCTATTAAAATATTTTCTTCAAAATCACCGGATTCGGCATTAAATAACTTGAAAAGGGTTGATATGCCGTAAAACAAAAACAACCAACCAACCAACCAAAATGCATAATGATTAGCTAATTAGTTTAAAAATCAACAGAATACACAAACAATAAATTTTATGTAAAACTAGCTGATTGTACCCACTTTGCGATATGTCTAACAATCAGGATAAAGATTACTGTCGCACATATTTGAACGACATAACGTAAATAAAACGACGGCCATGTTGGTCACGTGCATATTCTGCTGTACAACGGATTGATTCACAGCGTTTTTTTTCTTTCGTTAGTGTGTTCTGATGAAAATCATTTATAGTCGCCATGGAAACAAACCGAAGGAAGAAAATGCCAACATCTTAGATGAACATTGTTTTTTTTTTAATTGCTTCTTTCTCGATTCTCAAATCAAGTGTCGTCATAGTATTTTATTGCTGTTTTATATTTGAATCATTTTTATTTTTAACTGAACTTTATCAATATTTATTCCCCATCATCCTCTTTCTGATGCGAAATAATAATTTACTAGCAAGACCTGTGGAAATTACACGGAATGAAATATATATTGAATCAACAAATATAGTTTGATAAAGCTGATATTTTTCTGGATAGTGAAAAAATAGTATTTTGTACAGAAAAATCATACGTAACAAATATGAGTTTATTAACATTTCTATGAAAACATTGGCCATTATATTTTGCATACTAAACTCAGTTAAATGGGATTAATTCATAAGTACGAATACATACTTAGAAAGTAATATTGTGCTATATAGTTCAATCCAAGTATAAAATAATATATGAGGAAACGAGGTTATATCAAAGAGTGGTTACTCTTATATTCTTGTCCAGAGATGCCAGATTGATTTTTAAGCAACATTTTTTTGAAGCAGTTTGAATTTGTGTTTGATTTTTTCAAAGCGTAACGTACGAACTAACTAATGAAGTAATAAGCAGAATTTAATATACACTTTTGTCCACTGTTGCCATATATGCCCTTATTTTAGTTAAATTTAGCGAATTCACCCTCTTTTGGAAACGGGTTAGTCCCTAAAATTGTGTTTGACCGTTTTTCAAGTGTAACGTACGGATTAAACATGAAAGGAATAAACAGAATATTTCGCGTAGAAAAAATCATCTTTGTTTTTAATATTTCTAGAATTGTACTGATTAAAACAATAATTTTTAATCGTAATAATCTCTATTTATATAAAGCAAATTCTAATTAACTGACTTTCATCGGTACCGTTAGACATATTTACGCATGAGTTAACGTGAAGACACGCGGGACCAAACACTCTACAGCGGCGGACGTAGCAAGGAACCTAGGACAAGTAATAACTCGACTTCTTTTTCTTTGTAACAATATTTATTTCAGGCTACTTTCCCGAATAAAAGGTAATCGTGCTCCTTCGCTCTGACATCTGTTTTCTCGAACGTCATCTGGTCTGTTCACACGTTCTTTTTATAGTTTTCTTTCTTTTTACTTTGAGTGACGTCATTTCGCACATGACTTGGCGTTTGTATATGCGCATCCATACTCTGTTACACACATCCAGTCTTTTGTTTCCGTCACCGATGCATCTTGATCTGTTCTGTATCAGATCGCTGTGTTTCCCTTGATTCCCAAACCCCCATTTGATGTCCTTATACTAACGTCATATCCTATACATGATTTCCTCTTTTTGTTATGGATCTTACTATTTTGAATCACTTCCTAACACTTTGGCGGGTCGTCCATTATTGACCTATAAACGGAGCAAACTTACACTTTCTTTGGAGGTATTCTAAGGGTTTAAGAAGGAATAATGTGGAGATGATGTCCAATTTGAAAATGAATATAACTTCAAATTACTATTATCATTAATCTATGGTCATAAAACACCAATAAAGCAAGCTTTCCTAAATTTCCATTTGTTATTACGACCACTTAAACATTTACTATGTGATATTTCCTAAGCTCAAAATCATCTTGTGAATTGTTTGAAAGCTGGATTAATACTTCTACACATAAAATTAATAATATTATATTTTGTGTGTTTATTTATTTATTTGCGGACTGTTATCCTTATCTTCGTTGTTTTCATTTCACCAAGTATTGACCAGCTAATTCTGTGGTCTTCTTCAGGTGATTAACTGCAACGGGATAAGAATGTCTTTCCATAGTTATTGTTGTCTCACCACGTTTTGGTCAACTACTTCTCTGGCCTGTTTTGGATAGGATCGAAACCGCTTCCTTCAGACAATGCCTACCCGGAATCGTAGGAACTCACCGCCTCTATCGACACTGCCAAGGAAACCATGGTGCAGTGGATAGAGTATTATATGACGTTCAGTCCGACAAATAATTTAAAATTATTTTTAAATACGAAAGATCATAGAGTCATTTGCCCTTTTTTTACTATAAAAACGTCAACGTACTTCGTTGCTTACGGAGAAAATTAAACGCATTCTTACAAATTTACTCTCTTCAATACTATGTTTTAAATGTTGAATGTTTTAACCGGATGTACCGACAATCTTACTAAGCGGGGACAAAACGCACTTTCTGCTATCCAAAAATATCGGATGCAGATCGGAATATCGCGTCGGTAAATAAACGGAGCTATATAGATAGCGAAGATGAAATCTATTTGTTTTTATTAAGAAGTTTCATATAATTAAGACATTCATGGATTATTGAACTGTTTTGTCATACTTATGTTTTTTTTTCTTTTTATAAAATCAAAACAAGATCTCTTTCAGTTTATGTGATCAACAAAACAAATGTTTGGTTAATGAACCCAGAAAATTTTACAAAAAAATGGACTTAATGACGGAGAATAGTTTTAATTTAATAAAGATAGAAAATGCAAATATATGTAATTTCAATTTTTATTTTCAATAAGGAATCATAAATTGTATGATTCCAATTTTTGGATAGTCTTTATCACACCGTTTCAGCGGTATCTCTTATCGAATCTCTATTTCAAATCCTGGAGTCGCTGTGGAATTTCGAACGAAAGTAATTATAAATAATAATACAATAAGATGCTCAAGAATCCGTGAGGCATAAGATGAACATCTTAAGTAACAATCAATTCTAAGTGACAGTTTTATGAATGAAAATCTAATTCTAAGTGTGTCAGACACTTAAAATGCAAAATAAATAAATAAATAAATTTAAAAATTTAATAATAATTACTTAAAACTTCTACTTGGTCACGGCATATTACTTCCGATTCAGTTTTAAATTCTATACATATACTCAAGTTCAACATAAATATAACCTAAATCGACACTAGGCATAATGTTGTAATGAGATGGGAAACAGACTCGTTAAACCGGTAATCTTGAAGATTCGTCTTTCTTTGTTTACAAAGCCATTTGGCGTAAGTGACGTTCGACATATTTTTAGCTACGGATGACCAAAACCGTTTAGAATGAACCTTTTTTTTTAAGAAGTTTAATAAAACAGTCTTTATTTGAACTTAATGGACTGTTTTTTTTATATTTATTAACTGTGTTATTCTTTTTATACTACAAAAATAGAACTTTTATAATGAAATATATTAAACAACTTCTCGTTAAATATATTTAAAAAAATGTTATAAAATATCTATAAAGTCTATTTTTATGTATTTAAAGGTTTGTTGAAAAGTTCAAATAAAATTTATAATGATATTAAAAAAACACCTAGTATTTTTTTTTTTAAATAAAACTAACTTTAATTTCAAAATTTCAACGTTTACCTGACTTTTATTATAAATTTATAATTATAAAAAAACTTCTAAAAAGCGTTTATTCTATAGAGTTGGGTCATCCGGAGCTAAAAATATGTCGGACATCACTTCCGCCAAATGGCTTTGTAAACAAAGGAAGACGAATCTTCAATATATCCGTGATATCATCTGCAACAGACCCACGAATAAACTTTATAAAAGTTTCGTTTGGTTTTGATAACGGGACATGTTTTCACCAAAGATCATTTTCTGTGGTTGCATCTAGACACATTCTCACTGGAAATGCCTTATTGAAAACATTCGAGATTTTTTTTATTACATTCTAATCCCAAACAAGGCACAGTGCCATTTTGGTGTAGGGGGCTACTATCAGGAGTAACATCTACTGGGGTACTATGTGGGGATTTGGGCATCAAGATGTCTGTTCACGTTACACTTTAACTTCTGCACGTCAGTACAGTTGGGGAAGCAGGGACCTGGAATCGATTCCAAAGTCTAGCGGTGATGGGAAAGAAACTACTGGAGTAGAAGGATATTTTACATCTCGGGATCTCTACTGTGTGGGAGTGAGATTTAGCTGCCTGTCGGGTTTGTCTAGCGTGTTTACGGGCACACGTGATTGCAGTTCGTCGGAGCATTCTCCATTAAAATACTTGTAGAACAGACAGAGGGATGCAACGTTTCGTCGATGGGACAGAGGCTGAAGCTTAGATGCCAAGTCAGAGCCTATCAGATTGGCGACTCTCTTTTGAACCGTGTCTAGGAGCAAGAGACTAGTAGCAGATGCACTAGCCCAAATATGACAGCAATACTCCATGCATGGGCGAATGGTGGCCTTATAGAGGTAAAGGATACTTTCAGGTGTTAGTAGTTTTCTAGCACGGTACAGAGAGCCTACCTTCTTAGCAGCGGCCATGGCAATGCTTTCAATGTAATTGTTCCAACTCATGTTTCCTGTGAGCGTTAGGCCAAGGAGTTTGAAAGATGTACTCTCAGATAAAGTGCCTTGGCCATTGCTATTGGTGGTAGAGAAGGTTTCTTGTAATTATTGAAGGAAACTAGTTTAGTCTTAGCGGCATTGGACGTGACCATCCATTTTTGTCCCCATTCCACTACAGGTTGGAGGCCGTCCTCTAGTGTTTCTGCCATTCCTTTAGATATGTGTTCATTTGTTTTCCTGTCGTGTCTGTTATAGAGTGTTGTGTCATCAGCATATATACCCATCTCAGAGGAAATTTTGACGGGGTGCTCATTTATGAATATCAGGAACAACAGAGATCCAAGGATGGACCCTTGGGGCACTCCCGCATTTATATCATATTGTTTAGATGTACGGTCGTCGAGGACAACCTGGATTTTTCTCTTATCTAAGAAGGATATTATTATGTTAAGTATTCTACCAGTGATAACGTATGATCTTATTTTCCTCAAGAGACCTTCATGCCATACCCTGTAAAAAGCCTTATATATATCTAGAGCTACAGCTCTGCCACCCCCGGCTTTGTGTGAGTGTTATATACATTCAGAGATTGCAGTTAGGATCTCTGCTGTAGAACGGGCTTGTCTAATTCCATATTGTTGGTCAGTCAGAAGTTTAGCATCTGTAAGGTGATGGACTAGTGCATGGTTAATTATTGTCTCAAATATTTTGGAAAAAAGTGGGAGGAGGCTACTGGGGCGATAATTTCATGGGGCCGTTCTTTCGCCAGAATTCTTGAATGCTGGTACCACTGAAGCAGTTTTCCAACAGCCCGGAAAGCAACATTCATTAAGGCATTTGTTGTAGAGTTTGGAGAGAACTGGAGCTACTTCAGCTGAGCACTTTTTTAATAAAACAGCTGGGATGAGATCAGGTCCACATGCTTTTAAAGTGTCAAGGTTTTTTATGATAGCATGCACCTGAGCAGGGGTGATTTTTAGATCGTCTAGCGTGGCGTCTGTCCGCATAAGAAAGACAGGTATGTGTGGTTGTGAGAGTCCCGTGATAAGTTTGAGGCAAACCGACTGGCAAGCATGTTAGCCTTCTTAGTTGCCGAGCAAACGACCTCGTGATTGTTGGTTAGTGGGGTAATTGTTGATTGCCCATTATTTACTACACTGTTGTAGATTTTCCAGAAGTTACGAGTTCCGAATTTCTGTGCTTCGATGCATTTTTTGGTGGTTTCAGCAAATTCTCTTTTAACTGTAGCTATTTATTTCTTAACGTTACTTCTAGCTTCTATGTATTTCTGTCTCTTTGAACTGGACTTATGTCGGTTAAGTCTGCGGTATGCATGCTGCCTTTGATCAATGGTAGTTGCGCAAGTCGAATTAAACCATTGAGGAGAGTGGGGCTTGCTATAAAATTCCCACATGGGGACATGTGCTTCAATTGCAGTTTTAAACGATTCAGTGGTCTCATTTGCGCACTGTTCAGCAGGAAGAGTAAAAATATTTCCCCATGGGGCATTTCTGATAAGATCTTTGATGGCTTCCCAGTCAGCTCTTTTATAATATCTCGTTGTTTTGAGCACTGACTCTTCAGTTTTGGCTCTAGAGTTTAGGGCGATTTCAACCATTATCACTGCATGACCAGCGTTCCACAGTGGGCTGTGGGCGTTCGTTATACAATTATCGGGAACTGTTGTAAAAAAAACAGATCTAGAAGTTCTGCGTGTTGTTCTTGCTGATCAGGGAAACGGGTTGGGAATGTAACCATTTGTGATAGGGAGTGAGATATAGAGAAGCTATGTGTTGGATTGGAGCCCAACTGAGAAACTACCATTAACATAATGATAGAAAAGAAAGGCTAATGACATTTTCATTCATATTAGCTTTTTATATAATTTCATTAGTTATTTTACCTGTATATATTTTTTTATTATTCAATTTTTATCAAACATTTATATTTAATTTTTATTGATAAATCTGATATCCGTTTGCGTTTTCGTATCCGGCAATACACAATGGACAATCTCATGTTTGCAATCTTTGTTGCAATTCTCTTTAGTTTTTATTTACTGAATAGATCTATGTTCAAATCTGTGTTTTTATGTGATAACGTAATGTAATGGGATATATATACATGTGTATATACGTGTAATACTGTATCTAAGAATTGATTTGGTGTGTATGTACATTTAAATACAGTTCAATAATACGCATAAAATCGTTTACAATTCAAAGACAAATAACACTTTTGAGGTTTCAGCATCTGGCCAATCGGAAAACGCCTCCGGTCCATCTTAGCTCTTGTATTGACGGAAAACTACAGTGAAAATTCTCTCCCCAAACGACAGAGCCTCAGGTTTTATTTACGACAACTCCTTTATTTCAGGGTGTTTTTTTTTTACTCTTATAAAATTGCACGCTGTTTACATTTTCATTATCGCAATTTCTGAACCTCTACTTTCAGCCATCACGATCTTACGACCGTCTGTCTTTCGTTCTCAACTAATTTCTACGTATCTCAAAAATATCATCTCCCTATCTCTAAATGACGTCCTTAGTATTCATCACTAGGATAATCATCTGATTTTTTTTACATGTGATTATTTCTAAGTTATCAGCTCAATGGTTATGATAACATTTCTATGTTAACATTTCTAAATTAATGTAAATAATGTACGCTAAATATTTTATTATACCTAAAAGATATTTTGCTGCCAAAATCTTTAGGCTTGAAGAATCATAATAATCATTCGACCAGCATACGTTTCAGCGTTGTCCGGTCAATATCTAACAATGGATATCATCTGTATATTTTATCATTAAATGATTTGAATTATTTGAATCATTCGAACTACAGATTCCGTAGGTTTTAGGAATCTTACTCCTAATGCTGAATACTAGAATTTTCCGTTAAGAAAGCTTAGTGTGTTAAGTGCTAAGATTTAATATTCTACCTTATCCTGGATCGAAGGATATAAGCATACTACTTTTATGAATTAAGTAAAGTGGTTCGTTTGAATTTCTGTATAGATTTCTAAGTTCGGCACAACCTTTTCAGATACACACAGCACAGATGAAGCATCGTCCAAAAATTTTCCGTTAGGACGCGTGGTGTTTAGTGCTCGGATTTTCAGTTCTAAGCGATAGCCCTGAGTGTAAGTACAGTCGGTACTGTTGTGTACAATTAAGAATTACTTCAGTCTTATTACTGAGCTACCTGGATGCCAGGCGATGCTCGGGTGTTTGAAGGGTGTGTTGAGCAAAAAAACAAACAAAAAAAACGAATAAATAAATAAAGTGAACCCGTACTGTGATGGAGGAAAAGAACGCGAAAATAAGACACAGCGTTTTTGCTGTTGCGTCCATCGCACACCCGAAACTGAGGCAGGTTTAAATTAAGGCTAGTGGATCGAAAAAAGGTATAGCTTCCGAAAATATCGGCAAAAAACGACTCTTTCATGTTGAAAAGTGTCCGGTTGAGAGTAAAGAAATTATTTTTTTTAGCCAATTTTTCGATATATATCGTCCGAAGAGTCGTGCTTCAAAGCAATACCCATCTGGTGAAAATCCTTCACCTCGGTCGAAATTTTAGACATACATACATACATACATACATGATGATTGCAACGTCTTGTCAGATGAGTGCCACTCCCTCAGACACTTAGTCAATGAGCCCAAAAATTACATTTTTTATAGTCTTACCGATGAATTCTCACTGTCAAGCAGGCATGACACTGAAGACGGTGATTGAAATCAATTATTACATGCTTCCAGCATTTCAAGTATCCACACGTCACAACTTTTCCATCATCACAGGAGCATTTGTATAGACAAATGGCTAAGGGAGTATCTATACACAGATGAGTCTTAGCTTTGTACGACAGCTAAGTCTCTCTCTCGGTTCAAAATGTTGACATCCAGCAACAAGCAAGAGCAAGATAGCCAACAACAAGTTAAACTGCAGACCAGCTTAATGCGGGTACTGGTCTCCCACTTTATGTTTTTTTCTAAATCAGAGATTTGCTAATCCTAGAAAGGTTGCCTTCACCACGGCTTACGGGAGCCCTCTCCACCCCAACACACACATACATACAAACAAACACACACGGTGCTAGTTGGACATTGACCTCGATAAAGAGTTCATTCGCCCTTTGGAAGGTCTTGTTTTTAATCCTTCAGGAAGATTAGCTACCCTCCTCGCCAAACAAGTCTGGTGGGAGAACCAGTTTAGTCGCCGATGATCCGACCATGAGGCAGGTAGTACTGGGTAACACGGTGCCAGTAGCATATGACATACATACATACATACATTTAAACAGACAGGTGAGATTTATATTATTGATTAATTTGGAATTATTTTAAGATGAGTAATTTGTATAATTTATTTTATTTAATTATTTGGACTATCATCCTCATATTTTATTAATTTTTGTTTTCACGACGGTTCCAGGTGAGCATTGTCTGGAAGTGGCGGTTTCAATCTCACCCAAAGCCGGACGAGGATTAGTTGGCCAAACCGTGGTGAAATGACAACAACTATTGAAGGCAGTTATTGCTGTGGATGTAGTTGGAGGATTCGATACTCCTATCCTGTCGCCGGTAATTTAACAAAGGCCAGAGGAATGGTTGACGTAACGTTGTGAAAACAACAACTAAAAAAGATATGGATAATAGTCCAATAATTAAAAAAAAAATTATACTTTAGTCTTTTACGCTATCATGGCTGACAGCACAAGAGGATACTAATTCTACAAATTAACTTTAGTGTCCCGTTTTGTAATTCTGTGCATTTTCCCAAGTTCGATATAAATATTTCCGAGATGTACCCGACACATATAAAAACATCGTGCGAAAAAATTATAGGCGTAAGTTACAAAATGACAAAAATAATCGAAAGGACACAAGTATATTTAGATGTGGAACTTATAGTTTATTTTGAATTATAAAATTGCTCGTTGTGGTGTTTACTGGTGAGATTATCAGTTCTAATCGATAGCGTTCTGTAAGCTGAATCTTTAATCTCCAGTACGGGTTAAGGTTAGGGTTGGTGCTAAGCATATAACTACGAATTACTTAAGGCTTCGCTGATGGACCAAGAAATGCTACTCCTGTGAATTAAATAAAATGTTCCGTTTGAAATTCGGTGCCGATTTACAAGTCAGACATACATATTTCCGAGAATTACACAACAACGGAGGTAACATTGATCGACAAATATGAGAATAAGTTACAGAAATGACAAAAATAACTGAAATAATACACATATATTTAGATGTGAAAGTTAACGATCAATATATTTAATCCTGAACAATATAAACTTAGACAACCAAAAGTTCGATAGAAAACCTTTCGAAGAAATAAGCTTATCGTAGCTGCTCCTTATTTCTACGCTATGTGTCTTCCAAGTATATGCTCTGTAATGCGTGACGTTGTTTCGTATCATTAAGTGTAATTCTGATATAATCTTCATTGGAGAGATTCAATCTTTAAAGCAACACCGGGCATCCCTGCTAGTAGTTTAATAAAAGACTTCTGATCTCCAAAAAGTCCACTTTATCTAGCATTGCTCATGCACTTTTAAATGAAAGTTTGCATCTTTTATAAAGGTTAATGGCATTTAAAAAACATTATACGTTTTAATTAAACGTGAAAAAAATCAATAATCCTTGCAAGAAAAAAAGGATAATTAACTTTTATCCATTAATTTTAAATCGAGCGGTGGTAAAATCAATATTCATTAAGTGAACGCACATTTGTCTCATGTCGTCTTTAATTATAAACAAGTGAAGAATCACAATAAAATGATGCAAACATTGTAATTACAAAAATCAGGTACTTATTAAAAGTACATTATTTATTTATAAAATATTACGATTAATAATCTTGTGAAAAACTGTACTACAACATCGACTTCCAAATAGTGAAATGTTTCGGTTTGAAGTATTAATACTGAATAATTACGTTGATACAACGCCTCGCATGACTGACAATTTAGAAATACGTCGCCATTTTGTTTTTGCAATCAATATAAAAACTAACGTCGCTGTCTCCCTTGATGCAGGATCGCTTATAAAATTATACATATAATTTTCCCTAGTAAGTTTTTCATTTGGAAGAAGTTCGTTAACTTTTCTTAGGTAGAATGTCACTTGATTTTTGCTGTTTTTTTAATATTGATAGATAGCTGTAAAGGAAATATGTAAATGCACCGCCCATCATCCAAACAAATTAAAATCAAGTTTAAATGTAGACTTACTAGCATATATTAAACTAATGAGAATATTTAAAACGCTCTTATACTCTATAAACATACACACAAACGGATAAAAATAAACCCGTGTGTCAATAGAATTAGTGGTCATTGAATCTGCTCAGAAATAAGAAGACCGTTAATCCATATATTTTAAATACTGGTAAAAACAAGGCGCATGTAACAAAACTCGACTCAAAATTTATATTTAGTATATCATTTTCTCCTAGCTGTCTTAGACCGGTATGACTAGGTAATCTTTTTTTTTATGGTTATTGTCGCTTTTAGAAGTTTACCTGTTGTGATTTTAAGATGAGAAAAAAACAGTTAATAATAAAACTGAAAAGACTGCAAGTAATCCTGGGATAGCTTGTAGGAAATGATATTATGAATAAATTATGATATCATTTGCTAGCTGTCCCAGTCCGGCATTTTCTGGGGTCTTTTTAGTGTTATTATTGGTTTCACTTTAAAAAATGATATCTCTTGTGTTATTTTGGGTAAGAACAACAGTTAAATTATTATATCATTTACTACTTGCTATCCCATACCGCAATTGCGCGTATCATTTCCTTTTTATAATTTTTCCTCTGTGTTTTTAAGATGAAAAAAGAAACAGTTTATATAATATATAATTTTTGCCAGCTGTCTCAGCTTGGTAATACTAAGGGTTTTATATTTTTATTATTATTTTCGATTTGCAAAGGTTTAACTTCTGTGCTGTTAAGATAAAAAAACAAACAATTTTATAACTTTTTTACATGGTAGTCATCCCTTATTAAGGCCTGGAAGCCACCCGAGTATAAGAGTTATTGCATGTATATAGCAGGAGAACTGATGGTCTGCTTGTGTTGCATGTCTGGTATTCTGCATAATCACTTGTTCAGCATCCTTTACCTAAACTGAAATCTTTAAAAAATAACAGTTCAATAAAATATTACGCTAAAACCAGGCCCAAACTCCAATCTGCCTTCTCCCTTGAGGCTTGCATTTACGAACATCCGTGGGCTTAGAACTAATTTAAATGATATCGAACCATTTTTCCTAACAAACACCCTGCATATCTTAGCCCTAAGTGAGACTAACCTACACTCCTCCATGCCCTCTAACTACTTTAACATGCCTGGATATCTCCCACTCTGCCGTAAGGATAGACAGCCATATGCACGGACTTAGGAACACCCTACCCTTGACTAGAGAAACTAACTAGAATCGGACGATCAATCCTTTATTTGTTTTAGACTTAATATGCAACATAACACTAGCTATTTTTATTTTCTCTACCGCCCTCCTTCGACCCAGGACTGTACTCTAATAAACAAAGTCTCTGACAGCATAGATACAGCAATTTTCCTCGACACTAGCGCACAAGTGCATGTGTTTGATGACTTCAATGTCCACCACAGCAACTGGCTTGGATTGTCTATTCACACAGACGCATCTGGTATGACTACATATAACTTCTCTATATCTCATTCCATATCATAGATGGTTACGTTTACAAACCCGTTTCCCATACCAGCAAGCACAACACGCATCACTTCTGGATCTGTTTCTGACCACGGTTTCCGATGACTGTGTAACTAATGCCCACAGCACACTTGGGAACGCCAATCATGCAGTAGTAATAGTTGAAATAGAGCCACTGCTCAAGACAACGAGATATTATAAAAAGGCTGAGATCTCATCAGGGACGCCCCATGGCAAAATATATTTTCACTTCCTGCTGAACAGTGCGCAAATGAGACCACTGAATGGTTCAAAACAGCAATTGAAGATTAACCCTAACCCTAACCCTAACCCTATGCGGAAATGTTATAGCAAGCCTCACTCCTCCCAATGGTTTACTTCTACTTGTGCAGCCGCTATCGCACAAAGGCAGCATACGTTCCGCAGATTTAACCGACATAAGTCTAGTTCAAACAGAGCTATAGAACCCAGAAGTAACTGTAAGAAAGAAACAGCGAAAGCTAAGAGAGAATTTAATGCAACCACCAAAGAATGCACCGAAGCACAGAAATTAGGGACCCGCGACGTCTGGAAAATCTACAACAATGTAGTAAATAATGGGCAATCAACAATCCCCCCACTATCCAACAGTCATGAGGTTGTTTTCTCTGCAACTGAGAAGGCTAACATGCTTGCCAGTCGGTTTGCCTCCAGCTCCTCACTGGACCCTGCCAACCACCCCTCCCTTACTTTCTTTTGCCTACAGACGCTACACTAGACGATCTGAAAATCACCCCTTCTCAGGTGCATGCTATCACAAGAAATCTTGACACTTCAAAGCATGTGGACCTGATCTCATCCCAGCTGTGCTATTAAAAAAGTGCTCAGCCGAAGTAGCTCCAGTTCTCTCCAAACTTTACAACACATGCCTTAATGAATGTTGCTTTCCTGCCTGCTGGAAAACTGCTTTTGTAGTACCAGTTTTCAAGAATTCTGGCGAAAGAACTGACCAAGTAAATTATCGCCCCATTAGTCTCCTCTCACCTTTTGCCAAAATATCTGAGACAATAATTAACCAAGCTCTAGTTCGTCACCTTACAGATGTTAAACTTCTGACTGATGAACAATATGGATTTAGACAAGCCCATTCAACAGCAGACATCCTAACTGTAATCTCAGAACGTATATACCAGTCACTGGACAAAGCGGGGTAGGGTAGAGCGGTAGCTCTAGATATATCTAAGGCTTTTTACAGGGTATGGCATGAAGGTCTTCTCAGGAAAATCCGATCATTTGGTATCACTGGAAGAATACATAACATAATAAAATCCTTCTTAGATAAGAGAAAAATCCAGGTTGTCCTCGGCAGTCGTACATCTAAACAATACGATATAAATGCGGGAGTGCCTCAAGGGTCAATCCTGGGACCTCTGTTATTCCTAATATTCATAAATGTGCTCCCTGACAAAATTGCCTATGAGATGGGTATATATGCTGACGACACCACACTTTATAACAGACACGACAGGAAAACAAATGAAAACGTATCTAAAGAGATGGCAGAAGCACTAGAGAATGACCTCCGATCTGTAGTGGAATGGGAACATTAATGGATGATCACATTGAATGCTGCCAAGACAAAACTCGTTTCCTTCAATAATTACAAGAAACCTTCTCTACCACCAATAGTAATGGCCAGAGACTTTATCAGAAATTACATGCTTTAAACTCCTCGGCCTAACGCTCTTAGGAAACATGAGTTGAAACAATTACATCGAGTATCGCCAGGACCGCTGCTAAGAAGGTAGGTTCTTTTTACTATGCTAGAAAGATACTAACGCTCGAAAGTATCCTATACCTCTATAAGGCCAACATTCGCCCATGTATAGAGTATTGTTGTCATATTTGGGCTGGTGCATCTACCACTAGTCTCTCGCTCCTAGACAAGGTTCAAAAGAGAGTCGCCAATCTGATAGGTCCTGAACTGTCATCTAAACTTAAGCTCCTCTCCCATCAACGAAATGTTGTATCCCTCTGCCTTTTCTACAAGTACTTTAACGGTGAATGCTCTGACGAACTGCAAGCGCTTGTGCCCCCTCGACGTAAATACCCCCGGACAAACCCGACAAGCAGCTAAATCCCACCCCTTCTCAGTAGAGATCCCTAGATGTAAGAGAGCCTTCTACTCCAGTAGTTTCTTCCCCAGGATAGATAAACTTTGGAATTCCCTGCCGGGTCACTGCTTCCCCAACTGTACTGACATGCAGAAGTTCAAGTGCAACGTGAACCGACATCTTGCTGCCCAACTCCCTACACAGTACCTCTGATGCCCATGCCCCTGATAGTACCTATTTACAATTCCTCCCCACGGGACAGAGATAGAAACCAGGGTCGTTTTTTTAACCTGGAGAAAAGGTACAAAAATAAATAAATTGTCTCAGTCGTGAAGGACTGCTCCTCCACCGAAAGAGAACAAGAAATGGAACTGCAGCATCTGAAGAACATATACTACACTTTGATCTTGGCCAAAAGGCCATGCCCCTGAAAGTAGGCCCCTACAAAAAAGTGGCAATACGCCTTGTTTGGGGTGAAAATGTAATTAAAATCAAATGTAAAGTATTCAATGGGATAATATCGCGGTAATCGTTAGTAATGGAGATTTGATAAAGTGTCATACTTAAGGGGGCGGTTCATCAGGAATTTGTTTATGTTGGACTTGAAGACATCCAAGTTGTAGTCAGGTGGAAACAGGTAAACGGAATAGAGTTCCACAGGCGTGCACTTCTAAGAAAGAAGCTTTGTTCATGGAATCTACGTGTTGATTAAGGCACAGATAAAGAGTGGGGAAAATTATTGATAGTGGTTTAATTATTTTGCCTTAAAAATATTAGTTGCATCAAATTTCCTGGCAATAAAACTATCATTGTGATACAAATCTCTATTTAATGTTTGAATGGCGGTTATTTTTAATTTATGAACACTAGACGATGTAACCGGCGTTGCCCGGTATTAAACGTAATGTTAAATTTCTTTAAAAATGAAATTAAAAAAACAGAAAGAAACTAAGACATGTGCATGGAAGTATTATATATTTTTTTTCTAAACAGTTCACTTCTTGTAAGTAAGAGAAAATACTCGAACTGAGATCGAAACAAAAGCCTAAAGATAGTGAGTGATGTACGATAACAATTGAGCCAGCTTGTCACAATCTCCAAAAGTGTTTTACAACCCCTTGAAACAGTTGGCAAACAGATAACATACTGATGACCCCTTCAATTTGGATCGGTTAGAAGAAATTGTTTCTGATAAAAGAAACTGGTTAAAATGTTTTCCACGTGTCTAAATATCCTATATATCAATTTAAAATATGTAAATAAAAGATTCGTTACGTATATAGGGCAAACAATGTCTTCACACACATTTTCACTTTTATAGAAATATAAATTAAAAAAAACTCCCAAAATTGTTGGATACAAAATCCTTACAAAAGTTTAGCATAAAATCAGTTTCCGAAATTATTAAATATAAATATTCTCAGAATTATTGGATATAAGTAACTACCAACATTATTAGATGTAAATAGTTCCGAAAAATCATTGAATGTAATTACCATCCAATACCTTAACCAAGTAATGTATAAACGTTTGCTTATTGCATGTAATAAAAAAAGGAATATGGCGATTATTTTAAACGAAATGTTGAGAAACTCTTCAGTGAGATAAAGAAGAAAAAAAGAAGGAAGGACCTGATACACAAATAGAGCGATAGATAGATAAAGAGAGAGACAGAGGTGTACGAAATAACAGGCAAAGAGTGAGAGAGAGTGAAGGAGAGATAAAGAGAGAGATAAAGAGAGAGAGAGAGAGAGAGAGGGGGGGTGTAATAAACACGTGGACATGAGAAAGTGTTTCCGTGCTAGTAAAATCAAAAGCAAGGATCAAAGAAGCAATCAAAGCGATGAAAGCGGAAATCAACGCTTTTGCATTAGATTTAGAGTTGCTGAAAGAGAAAAAAAAATGATAAATCCATATTGAATCAGAGACCGAGAGTTAGAGAAGTAATATATATATATATATATATATATATATATATATATATATATATATATATATATATATATATATATCGGATTAGGGTGGAGAAAGGGCGACGGAGATGGACGACAGGAGTTGAAAATCTGCCTGCGTAGTCAAGTCAAGATCACTGAAGAAACGGGTGAAAAAGAGACAGAAAGATACAGCTACAGGATACACACACACACACCCACACACACACACACACACACACACACACACACACACACACACACACACACACACACACACACACACCTATTCCTTTGAGAATAGTCTTTATTCACTTATATTTCTTTTTTATATATACCAATCCTTATTTAAGAAGCTCAATGTAATTACAGAGCATATAATGAATGAATGACAAAAAGTCTATAATCCAAAATTCATGTTGACCGTCTTACAGTTTATTTCTTTAATTCAGTTGACACTTATAATTCTTGACAGTATCTGTTTCGCAGCACAAAATCAATCTCTTAATTATTATATCAATTAGTGAATCTACTTTGCCTTTAACTCATCAGAAGAAATAGCAACAATCAACATGAAAAAAAAAATGTGTTTGAACATGATTAAAAATCTGGTTCATCCTCGCAACTTCCAATGGCAAAGCTATCGCAAACAACTGGACAGTAACCTTAGAAATTGCGAAACCAGATTGCCAATGGCCAGAATATAGTGTCGGTAATTTAATTTTTTTATCGACATAGTCGCAGAAGGCGGTACAGGGAAAATGGGAGGTCAGCATTTTATTCAGCCTGTAACATGCCTGTTCCCCATCAACTTCCCTTACTGGCCCGTTGTCTAGCAGTCATTGAACTGAAGGACCTTTCTACTGGCGAATGTGTGCGTCTGTCTGTTTGTCTGTCTCTCTATCTCTCTCTCACTCTTTCTCTTTCTCTCGCGGATGTTTGCCGTGTGTTCTCGTTAATGATTGGCTATATTCTTTATTCACTTATATTTCCTTTTTATATATACCAATCCCTATTTAAGAAGCTCAATGTAATTACAGAGCATATAATGAATAAATAAGAAAGGTCTATATTAAAAATTTTATGATGTTTACCATCTTTCAATTTATTCCCCTTATTAAGTTGACATTTTCACTTCTTGACAGCATTTTTGTCGTAGCATGGAAAGTAGATATGCAGTGGATGTGTTATCGGCAACTCCAGTAATTCTCGCTTCTCCCTTTGTTGTCCCTCAGTCCTCATTTCTAATGGGTGATGTTTCTGAATAAGGGTGAAGAAAAAGCTGCTTCCCAGGTCAGTAGTACTTCGTGAACAGTAGTCTGAGATGTCAGAAATTTTCTGTCTCTATGCCTATCCTTGCAGCCATGTAACGAGTAAGGGTGCTGAAGGTAAACGTTTTCATCTGGACTGACGTTAACCGCCTGAGAGTAAGGGATATGAACCTTGGAATAACCACCAAGGAGGCTGTCCTATCAGCAGGTGCAAAGTACCGGGGCTGCCGTATTGCCATTTGGTGAATGGATTCTGGACCATGCAGTAGTCTCTGGTGGGTCCTCTCAATGCCATACTAGTGAGTAATTGTTACGGCTTTACCTTATCATGTGCTACAAAAAAATCCCGTCTTTCTTCTCTTACTTTCCCTCTCTGTTCTGCTCTTACACAACATGCTGACCTGTTCCACAAATCCCAAAACCCTCAACATGAAATATCTCAAAAAAGAAAACACGAATAAACCTAGAACCCCATCCTCCAACGTAGACCCCTACTACCATGTCTCCTTCTCCAACATCAGGGGTCTACGTTCTAACCTTCAGGAGATTGAAACCCAACTACCGGAAACGAAACCGGACATATTCTTTCTAAGCGAAACTGGAATAGGGCCGACCACCTCCCTAGATGAGTTCATAATTAAAGGATACTCTAACTTAACATCTAATTCTGACGCCCAAGATCGCCACGAGCATGGAATATGTGCCTACATTAAAGATGGCTTCTCGTGTGGCAGGGATATCTCCAGAGAAGACCCTAATCTACCTTATATGTGATTCCGGGTTGCACTTGCCTACACCACCGCGTTTATATTTGCCCTCTATCGCCCCCAAAACAGCGGAGTTACTGTCGTTGAGTATATCAGAGAACATTGACCACATCCTGTCTGCTCATCCTTTGGCTAACATTCACATTTGCGGAATGCCCATAATGTGGAATGGCTGACCCACTCAAATAAGACTGATGATGAGGTGAGGTTCTATCATGATTTTGCCATTGCCTATGACCTCACTCAGATTGTTAGCGATCCCACCTGTGTGCCTGATACTACCGGTCAGTATGCAAGCCTTCTAGACCGTTTTCTATCCACTTCCCCTGAGCTATGCTCATGTTCCGTTCTATCTTCTCTGTGATACCGACCACTGCGTTGTATCAGTTAAGATAAAAATGAAATATAATAAATCTACAGATGTACCTCTCCACCGTACTGTATATCGATACTCTATGGCGGACTGGGATAGCTTCCATGCATTCATATCTGATCTACTTGTCCATTCCATGTTTAAAAAGGTGTGTCCTCTATAGTATCAGACCTGACCGAATGGTTACTTGTAGGCATAGACCAGTTCATACCATCGAAAACAATTCAATAAAAACATAACAGTCAGCCATGGTTTTCCCCTGAATGTGCTGCTGCCATCCCACACAGAAATCACTTTTTCCATAACCACCAACGTAATAGATGCACTGAAACTAAAGCTGCTTTCAGGACCGCCAGCAACCACTGTAAAAGAGTAATAAAAAATGCAAGAGAACTATATGCTCAATCCGTTAAATCCAAAGTAGCTGAGCAGCGGGTTGGTTCCCACCAGTTCTGGCAAATAGCAAATAGGATCCTGAACAGAAACGTGTGTTCTATCTCGACATTATCCGACAAGGCCAAACTATTTGCCAAGAACTTTGCGGCAAATTCTACCCTATGCGACGAAGGCCATCAACTCCCCGTATTCCCTATAACAGACAAAACGCTATGCAACATACAAATATCTGTGCATGAGGTCGCCAAGCTTATCAAGAACCTTGACTCCAGTAAAACAACTGGTCCTGACGGTATTCCAATTATAGTGTTAAAAAAATTACAACCAGAATTTGCCCCCATATATATATATATATATATATATATATATATATATATATATATATATGTATATATGTGTGTATATGTATATATGTGTGTATATATATATATATATATATATATGTATATATGTGTGTATATATATATATATATATATATATATATGTATATATGTGTATATATATATATATATGTATATATGTGTATATATATATATATATGTATATATGTGTATATATATATATATATATATGTATATATGTGTATATATATATATATATATGTATATATGTGTATATATATATATATATATATATATACATATATATACATATATATATATATATATATAAATGTTTAATTGTGACGTTCCATGTCTCACTGACTAAGGTGTTAACCATTATAATTATTTGCTAATTGTTTCTCCTCTTAAGAGTTAGTAGACATCGAAATCATATAGGATAAGTAGTTATAATATTTCAAATGTATTCTTTGCCTTACATAGAATAATACAAATCTTTTGATTTTAAATTTAAACATTTCACGTCATAAATTTTTAAATTCATTGAATGACTAAATTTGTTTTTTTTTTGCGCTATCTTGTATATCGAGCAATTTTTATTTAGATTGGATAGTACTTCAAGAATATTACTGCCAATAATATTTTGACCCGTAATCACAGGTTTCCATACCAGTTGATTGTGAGATAATTTTATTCTGAAGTACATGCATACACACACACATACACATACACACACACACATATATATATATATGTATATATATATATATTAATGAAAACAAAGGGATGTAGTGTTTACTTGATATACACAATGGTAAATTTCATCGAATTTCTGTATAGAAAGATCTGTTTCATTCTGTCTTGCCAATTTCCGGTCACAGTAATTCGAGCTTTCACGGTTTTTTCCCCGCTTGAAATCACTTTTGCTTTTTAAACCGAGGATGAAGGTTCGGATTTTGGATGTAATTCTATTTACTATTAGGTCCCTTTTGACTAGATACAAACTTTTCTTTGGACTTCTGCACTGCCTGAAAAAAAACAACAATTTTCATTATTTCAGCTGTTTTAAAAACTTTCCGCTCAGATTTTTGAAAACTTTCCAATCGGATAATATGCATCGTGACGCTGGGCTTATTTTGGAGTACATTCTATCTAAAGAACTATTTTGCATTTTCGATCAACTCTAGAGGAGTTTCATTCAAGCTGAAATATTATACGCAGTTTGTTTTTATATTAGATTTTTACATATCCAATATTTTTTCATTTTTCTATTTGGCAATTTATAGCTACAATAAATAGCGGTTTCACTAAAGGTCTTAACTAGTAAATTCTAGCATTGCAAAAAATATAATTTGCTGATTTGTTTATGTCCTCTGATGAGAAGAATAATAAGAATAGCATTCTGTGAAACTCCGTGGAATGAAAAGTAAATATGTAAATTGTTTTTTAAAGTATTCAGTCAAACACTAAATTTTGATTGTAAAGTTCAAATTACAGTTTTTATTTTCGTTCTCTTATATATATATACAGAGAGAGAGAGAGACAGAGAGATACAGAGAGAGAGAGAGAGAGAAAGGGAGAGAGAGAAATATAGAGAAGTGAAGAGACATATAAAAGCCGAATGAGTATGCAAAAGGAGAACATATATATGAAGGAGAGCATATATATATATATATATATATATATATATATATATATATATATATGCCCTTAACACCAAACGAATAGTGCAATACATCTTCCAGAAGAGAACGGTGCCGTCTGTCTTTTCGGATATGATGCGCAGAACGAAACGAACCCAATCTACGAAATGTCAATCGGCATAAATTTCGCCACGACATTTGATGCGTAAACGAATAACAAGCTAATTTATTTCGTACCAGAGAAGCTATCAATTTTTACTTATTTAAAAATAAACGATCGTGTTCCATTGTATAATCTAATATATAAACGCCTGTTTGTCTGTCTCTATATTTTTAAACTCTATCTTCTCCGAAACTAAAAGTCGCAGAGCGGTGCAAGGGCCTTAAATCATTGAAGTTTTTACAGACCATTCGTTTATGTGTCCTTAGCCGGTTAAAATAGTTTGGAAGTGGTAAAAAAAAAATCGTTAATCATTTTGTTTATTTTAAATTAGTTTATTTTTTATTTTTTAGCGAATCATATGCGTGTCACGTTGGTGCACTGGTTACGTCACAAACTTT